>NW_015386831.1:391043-547878 GCF_001527695.2 Protobothrops mucrosquamatus
ATCTCGGCCCGGGCAGCCACGGCCCTTCGCCACCCGGCCCCACCTTGGCCCGGGCAGCCACGCCCCTTCCCCATCCTCCTGCTGCCGCTGCCGCCAAGCTCTCCGCCGCCCGGCCCCACCTTTAAGTTTTTTTCCTGAAATTTCCCTTAAAATGAAGGTGCGTGTTATACGCCTGTGCGTGTTATACGCCAATAAATACGGTATATTCTTATATCTTACTTTTGGGGATCTCTTGCAACTTCAGCTTATATACATCGCTACCAGAGATATTCTCTGCCAATCTTATTTGCCAGTCCCCTATCCCAGAATTTAACCGTAGCAAAAGAGCGGTTATAGGAAGAGCTTCCACTAGGTTGGACTTACCTGAAAGGACATATGCATTAAAATATCTGCTGCTTCACAACATTTGGTAAAGGAATCATTTTGCTGAGTCTCATTTGAAAGTCTCATTTTCCAGGCATTCCAGAGCAAAGGGATAATTTGCATCAGTATCTGGTTGTCAACCTTGACAACTTTAAGACTTGTGGATTTCAGCTCCCAGAATTAGGAATTAGTGACTGTTCAAGATTACAATGGCACTGAAAAAAGTGACTTATGACCATTTCTCACACTTACCACCATTGCAGCACCCCCATGCTCAGGTAATCAAAATTCAGATGCTCATATTATGCAACTCATATTATGATGGTTGCAGTGTTCCTAAGTCATGTGATCACTTTTTGCAATCTTCTGGCAAGCAAAGTCAACGGGAAAGTCAGATTCATTCATTCAACCTTGTTACTAACTAAACAACTGAAAAGAAAGGTTATAAAATGGGGCAAACTCACTTTAAAATGGTCTCATTTAGTGACAGAAAAGTTGGGCTCAGTTGTGGTCATTAGTTAAGACTACCTGTATACATTTTGATCCTGTGCCTATCAGCATCCAAACTATATCGTCCTGTAATTCCACACTGAAAACTACAAATGACTCTTTGAGAAGCCACCGTAGTGAACTGTAATATGTATGCCTTGAGTGAATATTTTCTGACCTACATCCAAAACATGCTTTATATAGTAGTTAGATATACCACCCCAAGAAATGTATGAAATATAATACCTTTAACCAGGACATTTAGTTAAAACTATTGTTTTTATCACTTTGCTTGAGTTTTATGTATATAAGTTTTAAACCCTGTCTAATATTGTAGGTTCGATTTAAGAACTGAGTCAAGCTGAGATTGACTTAAGAACCAAACTTACTAATGTTTAATTGTCTGGTCTGAATCTTGTTGATAGAAGTTGAAGCAATTTTACAATTCTTATTGTGGAACAGGAAGAAAGCATGCTTACCATTTAATACACATAGGGAATCCATAAGATTCATAACCCATATGGATAAAAAAAAACATGTCAAAATTGTGATGGAAATTCTGTGTTATGGTTAATAATTATAATGCTATATTGTTCCATAAAATACCCTGCTATTTTACTCATAACAAAGACAAAGAAAAGGGAAAGTGTTAACTCTGCACAGTTAATCACAGTAAAGATTACTTGAGACTGTAATCAATCCTACCATCTATTTTCAGTTTGATACACATGATGCTATTGTGGGAGACACATTGGGAGCTAAAGTTTCTTTTGGCAGGAATGCCAAATATGTCAATAACCAACTGCTACCTCACAATAAACATGAGGAACTCAGAGCAAGGTGTCCATTAAACCGTGGGAAAGGCAGGAGAAAGAGGCACTGGCTTAAATTGGGAGGGTGCAATAAGTGTTGCGTCTACATTTTATAGAAGGCAGTCAATTAATTTAAGTGGCTTCAGTCTAGTGTGCAATAAAGATTCTTAATTAGCTCTGCCGTATCAAATGTCCAGGTAGTTTCTGCTGAATCAGAGCTAGTTCAAGGAGGGACCCAACAGCTTGCCCCATGCTGAAGTTCCTCTTCCATAATATAGAATTGTTTAAATTAACAAGTTTTGACTTGATTTTTCCACTCCAAAAATGCAACGTCCTTTGTATTCTATAGGATCCTTTTTCTGTAGTTGATTTTGACTCATTTCAAAAGCCCATTTTAGTTACTACTATGAGAAGCCATTTTATTGATATTTAATCAATCTGTTAAAACTAGCCAAATATTCTAGAGAATTGTGACCATATGAAAATCAATTATCCTTGATGACATGTTTGATATCCTATTCCAGGGTGGGGTGGGGAATTCTTTGGACTTCCATAAACAAAAAAAGAATAAAGATATGGGTTAAATGTCAAAACATTAGAAGCAGTGTTTGAAATCGCTCTACTGAAATGTAGGTCCTCAAAACTTGTATACTACCTATGCATATGTAGTCTTTGCAGATGTAGTCTCTTCTTTTGATCAGAAATTAAGAAAAAGAACACTACTGGTAATAGCTATATGTAAGGAAATGACAAAGTGTTCCTGAAAATGACCTGATGTAAATAAATGTAAATAAATATAACAAATATTGGGTGGACATACATGGTATCTTGAATTGCAAGCATTTTAATTCATGGGAGAAATTTTAGTTGCATGATTAAATAGAAATTTACAGCACTGCTAGTCTCTTAATCTGTAGCAATAATCAGATTACTGATTATTACTCAAAATAGTGATCTGTTAGTACCTCCATTTCCACGTTAGTTAGTTCCTGTGTGCAAAGCAGTCACTTTTTTTAGAAAACCCAGTGCAAGTATAATTCATACACACAGAGAGATTAACCAGGGACATTTTTTTTCAAAGCAGCTGTGTCGGCAGTGCAAAAATTATGGCTTCTGTTTTGAAAAATATAGTGATTCAAAAGGTGCTTTGTTTGCATTAATTTTTAAATACGTGTTTAGTATTCTTCCAGAAAAGCACTAAACCCACCTTCCAAGCAGCCTAAACTACAATGAACAAAGGGGGGGGGAATGGGGTCGCAGTTGTGAAGCAGCAGGGAGAAAGCCAAGTCTTTCCTGTTCCATGACACAACCACCACCACCACCACCACCATCACAGCTGCCAGATAAGTACTATTTGGGTCCAAATCTTCGAGCTGAGATTGACTTAAGAACCAAACAGATAAAGAGGGAGAGTTCATTTTGAGATGGTTTTGGAAGACATGCCCAGAGAGCTGAGGAGAAGGGCTTTGTCCTCAGTAGCAGCCCAAAATGGCTAATTGATGCCAGGCTGATCTGATTGCCCTACAGTCACCTTAACAGCATCACTGATAAACACAGAAAGCATATCAGATTGTATCCACAGCTATGTAAAACGGGCATGACTTTTTGTCTGCTTAAGCACTACTTTAAGTACACTAAGGCTGCCTTAGGTATGGTTGGGGATGAGTTGAAGGCAGCATCATGGGGACTTAGAAATAAAAAGGTTGTTGAGGACTGTTTGTGCCATGTCTGGGTGCACATGGGGAAAGGCCCAGTGGTGGGATTCAAATATGTGAACAACCGGTTCTCTGTGTGGATGCCGCTTCCGGAAGTCCATTCTGGGCCTGGGCAACAAAAAATTAGCTACCGGTTCTGCCAAAGTGGTGCGAACTGGCTGAATCCCACCATTGGAAAGGCCCTTGGATAAAATGGCATGTATTTTACTTTTTTGCATTTATACGATTACATTGTCAGGCCGTAATTAAAAGTAATGTTAAGAACTTGACTGTACTCAGTTTCACAAATAGGTACATTTGAATTGTTTGGGAATAATTTTCTAACTTTGCTGTGTGATTCTGTAAGCAGATTTGGAGCAGTGCTTTCCCCATATTAATGCTTTTTTTGATAATGTATTTCCATAAGTAATTTATGCAATTGTTTCAGCTGGCTATTTTTTTTAAAAAAAATCAGTCTTATTGAACCTTCCTTTTTTGCTATTTAGACTTCATAGATTCACACTTTGTGATCCAAATAAAGATTAAGAATCCAGATTTGGTAGCACAAATCACCTGTAGATTGTTTCCTAATTTCCCTGGAGCCCTTGAAACATTCTCATTAGAAGTGGAAATACCTTTGAAACTTGAGGATGTGTTGCTGCAGACCACACTAGAAAAAGGAAATTAGCAAAATCGCATAGCCTATTCTTAGTGAGAGAATCTCTTCATTGACTCAAAAGCTTTCTATAGCCCAAACAAGACTTTCTATTTTTTAATGGTAAAATCTGGATCCAGCCCAGCAAGCATAGTTTTGTAGTAAAGTTATACTCCATATATATAATAAAAGAGCTAAACTGTTAAATATTTGGCAGTATCTTTCCAGTTTTGTGTTTTGACAGGAAGAGCTGTATTATAGCAGAGCCAAAAAGTTTATAAAATGAAGCACTTTAAATAAATGTTTGTCCAGCTGCCATTTAAAAAAGGAGGAAGAGGTTAAGGAGAGAAGCCACAAACACCAATCAGATCTGTAGTAAGAAATACGGAAACCTTCCAGCTGTAACAAGGAAAAGTAAATCTATTAGCTACAAATTGTATTGGCCTTGTTTCAGGCTAACAGCTTGGTAGACGAAATATCAGCACTTAGCGAGGCAGAAGGTTCTCCACAAGAGAAAAACAAAATTAGAAAAGCATGGCAAACTCTTAATAGATTAGTTAGTTGCTTGACCACAAATCAATTTTAAGTTTGCTTTTTCTCTCTCTCTCTTCTCTTTAGCAAGTTACGAGGTTTGATATAGGATGCCATGTAAGTGCCCAATAAAGAAGGTGGAGAGCTAAAAGACAGTGCGAGAGAGCAGGGAAAATGATTGGTCTGAGTGAGAGTCAGGTCATCAATTAGAGCAAGAAACCCTTACTTCTGGAGAGCTATTTTGTGAGTTTGTTCTGTTCTAAAGATGGATAGGCTTGGATTCTATTTATATTTGAGAGACTCTTGTAGCTGTACACATTTGCCTTCCTGAATATGGTAGATGCAGAGTTTATTCAGATGTGGGGGTAGCAAGAAGGTTGAAGTCCCAAATAAAGAATGCACTTTTGTAGTATGAGCTTGCAAAAAGCAAGGGTAGCTGGGTTTGAACTATTCCTTTTTCTGCTTTTTCAGTTTGGCCAGACTTTCGCAGCGCTCTGTCAATGTCTCTTCTATATAGGAAACTAATAAGAATCAACAGATTTTTCTCAATATTGGGTGTGAATGTTTTGAATATTTTTGTTCAATCTAGCTGGAACTGAAGTGGAATTTTCATTTCAATATTCTCACTTTAAATAATAATTAAAAAAAACTCACACAATTTTTAAGGCAGTTAGTGCCACTGACAATCCTTTCTAGTAAAGAAGCTTAAACACATATATTTACTTCCAGAAATATACATTGCAAGAATGAAAAATGTCGTTTTTTGGATAGGCTAAATATCTAGAACTCAAAATGGTATTAGGGAAAAACTAATTATTGTTCTAAGTTACCTAAAGCATGTGGTATGCTTTAGGTAATTTAGAACAATAATTAGTTTTGTTGATTATGAAAAGGAGTATATGAAATACCACTGCTTTTTTTTTAAAGTTAGAACTTAACCCTTTTTGGCCATACAGTCTAGGAGAAAGGCTCCTTAAACTGGAGAATCGGGGCCTTAGAGAAAATAGAGTTATGTTATGATGAAGTAGCCAGATCTCATGTTCAAATCAGTGTGTGCTAGATTCCATTCCATTTTTTGCAAAAAACTTCATTTCTGCGAAGGCTTAGAGAGTACACAAGTAATTCCTGTGTAGGTAAAAATTCTGATGAATGTGACTTTAGACATTTGCTGTTAGAAAGCAATAGAGTAATTGTTTTACTTATGTGTACTGCTGTTTTTAGTTGATTGTAGAGGTAATTTTTATTGTACTCTATTGACTTAGGTCAGCAATTTTGGTTTATTTAAAAATTAGACATGATATAAATAAATAGATAAAAGTACATTGTATCTCAGTTCAAGGACACTTGGAGAAAGCAATTATGGAACATCTCAGGTTTCTAAGATACATTAAATTACAGGATCTGTGGCTGGCCCTAGCCTTTCTATCTGAACATGACCACCTCCCTAAAAGTGATATCTCCATCTTGTTCTTAACTCCATTTGAGATAAATTCCCTCCTATTTCAACAGAAGATCAGCTGCTTCTTTTAAATTACAGGTGCCTGTTCATAGCTGAAAGTAGAAAACACATTTGTGGTATTAACTATCCATTTCTTACTTGAATATGTTTAATTTATAAGAATATGACTCGCCTTGTTCACTTTAAAAGAAATAAGGCTATATGTATGTCCAATAATTAAATGCCCATGTGGCAGGATGATAAATCATTTTTTTTTTGTATTCTAAGTTTTGAAATGGATGTCAATTGGACATAGTTAAGAAAAAGGGAAAGGAAGATGATTTAGTATAAGGCAGCTTTTCCTTGTAGCGTATACCAATTGTCCCTTCATGATAACTATGTATAAACAAACTTAGAAGGAATAGCCATGCAAAAGCTTCAACAAATAGGAAACAAACTCACTGACTAGCAGAGGTACTGGAAAGTCACAGCATCTCAGCTGTAAACATCATCACAGGATTGTTGGGAGGATATAAAATAGAGTTGCTTTGTGAGGGAGATGCGTGGTTTCTGAATGAGAAAGAGATAAAGAGAGATGATGGATGGATGGATGGATGGATGGATGGATGGATGGATGGATGGATGGATGGATGGATGGATGGATGATAGGATCATGGACATCGATTTAAGATCATTGGAATAAAGTACAATATAAATATCCTCTCTATGTCACAAAATTAAGCACACAAATAATTACAATAAAATTGAAAGATAATAAAATTCAGTGGAACAGCTCTTAAAATAGAAGGCAAACATAAAAAGGTTTGATCAAGTGCTATTTATACCTCTGTTAGGACTGTTTCACAATCAGATGTCCATAAAGGATGGAAGATGTAAAATGAAATCAAGAGATCAACTGACTGTAGGGGGATTTAGTTTTCAGTGATTAAGAGAAAGATTGAAGGTGGACAACATTTGGAATTGAACAGCACAGGGCAGAATTTGAAACTTAACTATGTGCATATGAACATGTAACTGCTAAAATTATACATTAGTTGAACTTTGAAACAGAAGAAGAACAAGTGAAAGAGTATGATAAAATGGGCTAAGAACTCTGGATATAATTTATTGATAAAGCTGGGAAAATATGTTGCTGAAAAGACTGAAATGTACATTATGCTATAATATAAAAGAGAACTTTTATAAAATTAGAACAGAGGTCCCCAACCCCCGGTCCGTGGACTGGCACTGGGCCACGGCATACCAGAAACTGGGGCACAGAAACAAGCGAAGCCCCATCCATGGGATGCAGGCAGCACACGAAACCACGCCCCCTCTGGTCCACGGAAAAACCTCTCCCCACAGAACCGGTCCCTGGTGCCTAAAAGATTGGGTGCCTCTGTATTAGAACAAATACCTAGAATGTGTAAAGGTACTTCAAATTTATGTAGGAAATGTAGAGAACATGACAGGTCATTTTATCGTGCTTGGTGGATTTGCAAAAAGTCATAAAATTTGGGGTTCAGATACATAGAATGATATAAAGAATTTTGAAGATTAATATTCAGTTGAAACCAGAACTGTTCTTATTGGTTCTCTTCTCAATAAGAGAAGAGTTGTGGAAGATTGTTCTTGTATATGATGACTGCTGTGAGATTATTATATGCATAAAAATGGAAATACTCTGAAATACCCATAATGGAGGAATGGCTGGTAAAGATGACAGAATTAGCAGAGATGGCAAAATTGACTTGACTAGAGGAAAAACAATAACTACATTTATTAGTGATTAGACTTTTTGCTGAAGGAAGAAAAAATGAACTTTTGATTTATGGGTTTAATAATTAGAAAGGGTAAACAATTGAAAGAAGGACGCTATTTTGTAAATTTATGGAGACAGGGTAAAACATAAATGTACTTACAATTGCTACTAAGAAGACCGGAATCTTTCCCCTTCCCTTCCCTTTCTTCTCTGCTGTATTTCTTTTCACTTTTTTACTCATTGCTTTTCTTTATCTTTCCTTACTTTTCCCTTTTGAAATTCATATTTTTATTCTTTAACGTTTCTTTAATAAAATTATATTTTTTTTTAAAAAAATCAGATGATCATGATAGAAAAGGCTTGTTGTCTGTGTTTCTCATGATGTTGAAATGTAAGTTAGCAGGAAAGCAATGTTGTTTCCATTCAAGATGAAGGTTTCCCTCTTCTCTTTTGCAGAAACAGAAGCTCATATAAGTGTTGCAAATTCCAACACTTCAAATACTGTTTAATCCAGCTACATTATTAAACATATGCTTCATATTTTCTAGTTGAATTTATGATCCAAGAGTATTAAGTTAGGGTACGCAAGCTGGTACCCATCTTATGTTTCAAACTACAGCTCTCAAATATTTTGAGTCTTGACTAAAATGACAGTTATAGTCTGAAACATCTGGATGTATCCTTAAATCCAAGAAGAAACTGTTACTCATTTGTTCTTATGGCTTTTTAATATCATTTCTTTAGTTTTTAGAATTTTTTTCAGAGAAATAGGTGTATTAAACTTTTGCTGTGAAAATGCCAGTGTTTTGACACTGTAAATACTAAGTTACTTATTATAGCAAACATTTGCATTGAGTACAACTTAGGATTCAGAAATCTTGTGCCATTATGTATATTTAACCTCTAAGGCAGGGCTTTTCAACCTTTTAACCCATTATACCACTTTTAGGATATGGCAATATATCCGAGTACCACCAGTCGCCTAGCAAGGTGTCAAAAACTTGATGACAAAAAAAAAGGAAAAAAAGTGACGAAGTACAGGTAGTCCTCGACTTACAACAGTTCGCTTAGTGACTGTTCGAAGTTACAATGGCACTGAAAAAAGTGCCCCCAAGCCACAGCTGAGCAAGACACCTGCCTGCCCACCCAGCGGCACTCTTTCTCCTGTCCGAGGTTTTCATTGTCATGAGCATTTCTGTTGAGGATTGGCAGCGGGGGTGGGGTGGGGGGTGTTTGGTTTTTATTCCCCCCATCTGCTGGGTGATTGCACCAGGTTTTGGTCACTTCACATGACCCTGGGACACTGTGACCATCATAAATATGAATCAGTTGCCAAGCATCTGAATGTAAATCACAAGACCCTGGAGATGCTGCAACATTCCAGCTGATCGGTGCTTCTTTTGGGCTCAGCAGAAGTGCCAGGATCAGCGCCGTGCTCCAGCTGGAGCCTGGCGCTGATTCTGGTACTTCCGCTGAGCCCTGACAGCCCCGAAAAAGTGCTGATCCTGGCGTTTCTGCTGAGCCCTGACAGCCCTGCAGCTCCAGCCATCTCTCGCTCAGGCTTGTGTGGTGCTGCACCGGTTCAGCTCATTCCCTTCCCCCGCTACCACTTTTCTAGGATGGTCGCGTACCAGGTGCCAATGTACCACAGGTGGTACCCATACCACTGGTTGAAAAGCCTTGCTCTAAGGTGCCACAAGGTTGTTGTATGCTGCAGGATTGTTTAATTGTTCATAATGAAATATTTTTACCAATCAACGTTTCAAAAAATTCTGCACAGTGCAAGATGAGCCTAAAGACCTGCATGATTGCCCTTAAAATAAAAAATAATTGTATTTGGTGAAATATTCCCAAGAACTGAAATGTATGTACATTATTTTTGGTTCTTGGTTAATCTTACTGAGTTTTCGGTTCAGAAAAAAAATGTATTCCAGAAGAAAGAGCTTTGAACATTGTTATCATCTTGGAAAATTTATTCTGAAATGTGTATCCACTTTAAAAAATTTTTAAAAATGTAAATAGTGCAATACATATTGTATTGGAACACGCAACATGAAAATTATACTATAGTAATGTACTTGCTGGTAGTGAAATTTAATTCAAAATGTATATTCATGTATTCATTAAATACAGAGTACTTTGTTTTATCCTTTTTAGTTAATTACACATCACACAGATGAATATTTGAAACCTTTTAGTGTAGTTATGTTGTAACTGTAATAAAATGGCTTAATATTTTTAGTTATCTGTAAATGATGGGCTAATTTAAATCAATTAAACTGTTTCATTGATTAGAGGATACCAATATAATTTAAGTAACATAGTTAAATACGCCTTTGAAATCCAGTTCATGAAACTACAGAATCCACAATGTTTTCTTAAACATTCTGCATAGAGTTATTTCTGTCCAAGCTGATAATACTCTGCATGTGTTTTCTCACAGTTGCAAGATGCAATCAAGGCTAGCAAAGGTGTGACTTCAGCTATTGACCTATGTCGTTGCCATGGAAACAGCGCACTGGAAGCTCTAGAATGTTTCCCTCCCTCTGAGGCCAGATCTGCCTTAGAAAACATTGTTTACGCTGTGACAAGATTTTCATAATGTAGAATTGGAAGAAAAAAAAAACTGCTGTTCATTTGTGGAAACGAGCCAAACAGAACAGGTGATTGCAAAAGTCAGATCTGCCATTGCTAGGGATCCAAATGCAATTGTGGCTTTAAAAAAAAAAAGTGTTTCTGTTCCATTCACTACATTCCCAAATGAACACATCTCCTTCAGAACTGCTACAAACAAAATTAGGGGAAAAAAGGTCAAACAGTTTTCAGTTGTCATGCCAGAAGCACACTTGAGGCTGCACTGGTAGAAATAATTAATGACACTAGCTTCTGTGACCTCAGCAAATGGACAGGAAAGAAGTCCTTATTGATTGGACATAGTCAGGGATGGCGCCAGCATGGTGGCCTGTGGTTTTCCTACAGAAGAGAAGACAGAGGGGGCCATGAAGCTGCAGGTGTTGGGAGCAGTGGTTTCCACGTTTATTAGAAAGCTGGGTGCTTAAAAGTAGAATTTATGTAGCAATTTATCAACACAAAAGGGAGCTTGATGAATTGGCAGAAAGGAGCGGATTTTTATCCGACTACACCAAACGTTTCTGTAGGAGTTTTTCTGTGCACTGAAATATAAAATAGCCTTATAACTATTATGTTTAAACAGGTCGCTGAAAGAGCATTGTAAGTATGGAAAGCCCTTATTGTGATGTTGAATTGTTTTTGAAATTCTGTTCTGTTCTTTTTTTTGTGCAATTCTGATTAAAAAATGGAGCTTTAAACAGTGATTGCTTTTTCTATATTGTACAAAAACAAATACTGTATTTTCTTACATTTATCAAGAAATTTACTCAGTTTTCATTTTTGCCAAATGTTAAATCAATTTTTGCTTCAGTTCTCTATCATAAAGGATTAAATGATAGTTCTTTCTCTCTTCCCTCTGTACAGGATTTCATTCCCTGAATGGATGTATAAGAAGTGTTTTAACCTTACTGTGTCAAATGTTAAAGTCCAATTACAGAGAGAATACATGGTATATCAGAAGCCTGCAATCAGACACTGTCTCTATTTTGTTCATAGGAGATGAATTTTGTGGTTTGCATGCTTGCAATCTGAGAACATCGTTGACAAGAAGGCTGAGTTTACATAAATGATCCAGATTGAGACTCAGCTACCTTTCTTCCTTGTGTGGTGTAATTACAGCCCAATCTGGAGACAGCTAGCACAGCAAACAGATTTCATTACATTGCTCTTTCAAACACTAAGTGGAGTTATTTTAGTTAATTTTTTTTCTCTGTGTCTCTCTAGTGATGTGTCATACACCTTCTGCATAATGGCAAATATTTCACCAACAGAAACATTATTTTTTAAAGTTGAAGATTTAGTTTCACTTATGAGATGCACATGGGGAATTAATGCATTTTCAAACCTTGACTAGCTAGACTGGACTTCTAATACTTTCCTTGTTTACAAAAATATTATCACACTATTAGTATTTAGTAATTACATGAATAAATCAAACTATTTCAGTCCTAAGGAACATTCAATTTTGAAGGAAGGATGGACAGATGGATAGCATTTTTTTTGTTTCCAATATATTTTATCATTAAGGATTACTTTTAAAAAATTAGCACATGTAGCATAATAATTTGAAATTTATGAAATTATTATCAACATTAACTACATGTGCCACCAATCTAATCTTATAGCAGTCCTTGTAATAAATATGTAAATAGTACCCACAAAAAGGACACAAAAACATTACAGCTAAATTATTAAGATATTCAGATTCTGATAAAAGTAGATGGGAAACTGCAATAGCCACAAAATTGTCAGAATTTTTAAGTACTTCAATTTTTATTTAACAATATTGTCTTCTTAGCCTAACAATTGCTTGATCTATGGAGGACTTTCCGGCTATAGATACATATTTATCATCTGATAAGTTACACAATGGACCTCAGGAGGAAGTTATGTCATGTGAACAGAAAACTGCTCATGCAATCTTAATTTTTCTATACTTTCAGGAATCTGAAAATAAGAGTGTTTGGTATTATACTGTAGTATTTAGCTTCCACTACATTTAAAAAAAAATCTGAACTGGATTCTGAATCTTCAGAATAATTTAAATACACCAAATGAAATATATTGTAAGTCACCCAGAGTTACCATGTGGCAAAATAGGTGGCTAATAGGTGGGAGCTTTGTACTTCAGAGGGGGCGGATATGTGGCTAATGATGTTGTGATGACATTGATACTTGTCAATAGCTGTTCCTTGACATTGACATTTTAGAAATCATGCTTAATTTTGATATAAACTTTTTATTCATCTTTAAAAGTTTGTTTTCTAAGTATTAATGTTAATAATCTCTAGTCAATATTGTATAAATACTGTACTCAATATAATGTATTAACTGTGTTTTATAATAATAAAGTAAAACCAAAGAAGAAAAAAGCTCCCCTTGATACTTGTACAGGAGTACTCCATACCATACTTTTAGGCAGAGGACACGTGCTAGATCAAGGGAAGCCGCCAATCTTAGCACCTAATAGCAGTAAAAATGCTTTAAAGAAAATGATCATTTTCTCATGGAAATAATTTCATTTTAGAGATATGTGAAGATATCTTGGAACAGACTGAAAAAATAATGCATTGGTAGGCAAAATCAAGTTTTATTGGAGAGTTCAGTGAAAAACATCTGCCAATTGAACTCTAGGAAGTTGACGATATATTTGAATAGATTTTCTGTCATGCCTTACAGCTGCAAAATCATAAGTTGCCAATTTCTATACAAACTCGCTTCTAATGAAGTTTTCTTGCTCTGATATGTAAACCAATATCTAGTTCAATATATAACTGAAGATTAAAAAGGGCAAGAAAATCAATTATGTAAATAAGTATAAATTTAAAAATGGTACAATGCATCTGCAAGAGATAACATATAACAGTGATGGCGAACCTTTTAGAGACCGAGTATCCAAACTGCAACCCAAAACCCACTTATGCATCGTCGGGTGCCGGGTAGGTGTGGCCCATTGGCTGGGCGTGGCCCATTGGCTGGGTGTGGCTGCGGTGGTAACAGCAGACTGGGTGGGACTAAAAAGTTCAATCAATCAATTCCAACTTTGCAAGATTTTTTTTTTCCCCGCAAGAAGTTGAAATTGACTGATTGAACTTTTTTTTTTTTGCACACGGCGGTGGAAGCTTAAAGCGAAAAGGTTTTATAAAACCCAGCTGAAGGCCTAGGACTGGGGCAACGGCATGCGTGCCCACAGAGAGGGCTCTGAGTGCTGCCTCTGGCACCCATGCCATAGGTTCGCCACCACTGACATATAATCTTCCAGTCAAAGTTTGCTGATGTGTATTATAATATTTCTACTTATTCATAGGATTTTTAGATCTGATTTTATTTTATATTTCAGGCATTGGAATCTCTAACTGAGAGCAAATCATCTCTGTCACCTGAATCTATGAGGGTTTCTTTCAAAAAACTGTTAACTATTTTAGGAAACATGATCAAGTGGCTCAGTTCTGTTGGGAATGTGTTAGAAAGCACTCCATTTCCTGAATTAAGTTTTTCAGTCTGTAATATTGTAATTAGTACAGGCAGAATGCAGAATCTGATCCATTCTGTAAATCTTTTGAGATAGCTGAAACCTAACAAAAACAATCAGCAGTGTACTGCTGGAAAATGTAGCACATTCCTTCCTAACACATCTAACTCCTACTGACCTTTCTTATGTTTACCTTCAATGACAGATTTTTTTTCCTAAGAGGCACACTATTTTTATGGTACATACAGAGTTTTTATTCAATGTTTCTATTAAAACACTTCATAATGAAAGTGTCTTGGGTTACTTCTGTCATCCATTAGGAGTGGTATTTTATTTTGAAAGACCTGGGGGTGAAATCAAGTGTTTCCATATATAATTATTAACAAGGGACTCGTAAATACTTCTGTATTAGGTCAATGTATCCTCTATACCCATGTTTATTGAAGGATTATTAAGAAATGAAATATTCAAGCATGTAACAATTCATCCTCTAATTCTATAGAGTGTTTTGAATGCAATACAAAACTTGGTGGCCTTGATCAGTAAATTCACATGGCTTAAATCTAAAAGAAAATAAATCTAATGAAGTGGGAATGAGTATATATTAAAATAAAATACGTTGTTTTTGTAATTGTTTTTCATACTCTTCTAAGATTACTCATATGCTGTATTATGGTCAAAGATCCACATAAGGAAAGGGGGGTACAAAGAATTAAAAATCATAAAAATGCATCCAAATAAAAAATATTAAAATTCACATTAAAAGCTGAAAATATATTTTTTTGTATGCATATTGTGTTATACATGTATTATGATCTACATATATCCTATACCCATTTCCTGCTCCTACTCCTCCTCTTTGATTGCTTTTAATTTTTTATTTCTTTTAGCTTTTTAATATTTGTTATTAAATAAAAATATGTTTTATTCTGATGTATCTTTTATGCTTCTTAATTGTTTGTACCCCGTTATCCTTTGACAGTAATAAAGATTTGATTTGGTGATATGATATATAAAGTCATTCTCTGCATTAGTCAAAAGAATACTTTGGCTCCCCCATGTGTAACAGATTCTCTCACATCCACAAAATTTCTGAATAAATTATGTCAATGCTTTTTTAATGCTTGTGCTTGAATAATTCTTCCATAATAGAAAAATTGAGTGTCGTTTTTTAAACATCTTTAATTATACTTGTCAATAATATATTATTTAATTGTATAACTTGTGCTGCTTGATAAAGTACATCATTTTGTGAACACCGTCCATTTAAAATATTTTGCTTGTTGCAATATAAGAGATTTGATAGTTTTGAAAAACTGAGGGTGGGGATAGACAGAATTTTATCTCCCTTCAAATCAACCAATGAAATTGATGGCCAAAATTGTGGAAACCTTTTGGGGAAAGTGTATTTTTGAGGTTTGATGGCTAATAAAACCACTTTTTTGGGAGTAGTACCATAAAATTATATATCAATGGAAAGATAATTTAATCAAGAATGTAATGCAACAAAGTTTGTTCAATTATCTGTACTGTATTCTATGAAAAGTTATAGCCAAATAACCAGAAAAAGGAAGCACAACTTGCTTAGGTTGATATCAGGTAGCTTTCCTTCATCTGATTGTAGCCAATGAGCACGAATGTTTAGAGAGCCAATCAGGTGTCATCTTGTTTTGGCAATGAGCCAATCAGATCACAGTAGGATTCAGTTATTGATGTCATGTATTAAAGCTGAGAGGAGGAAATTTGTCAGTGTGTTATGTTATCGCTATCAAGTTGGGTTTTTTTGTGTTCTTTCATTTAGTGAGCTTGTAAAACGTAATAAAATTAAAGTAATGGTGCAAAGAGTTGACTGGTCGCCCAGAAAGCGACTGGACTATGTTTTTTCCTTGAAGAAAACATTTCACTTATCATCCATGAAGCTTCATCAGTTCTGACTGGATGGTGGGGAGAATGGAAGGATTAGTTCTGACTGGATGGGGGAGGGATGGAAGGATCATATTTTTTTGCAGTCATCTGGTTGTTACTACTCTCTGAGAGCTATTGAATTCACCTGCGGCTTTATATGAACCCTCAGGGTCACCTGAATCAGAGTGCAAATGGGTGTGGAGTCTTCTTGGAACTGCTGAAAGGACTGCATGGTAGACAGGAGATAAGTGGTGTATTCCTTTCCCTCCGTTGAGGGAGAGCTGTTCAATTTTAACACTGATGGCCTCTTTTACCCCTTTCAAACCAATGGCCCTCTCTATTCAGAATTGGATTTTAACGTCTTCAAGAGTGACCTTTGTCTTTCAAATGTAGATGTACCACTGAATCTTGTCCTGATGGGTTTGTTCTCCTAAGTTGTGCCGTGTATCTGTGAAGTTGTTTTGTTTCTCCAATGTACAGATCTGCACATCTCGTTGCATTGAATTGCATTTATCACATTGCTCATATTGTGTTTTATCCTTGGGGTGGACAAGCTTGCGTCTTAGTGTATTCTTGGATTTAAAGTGTGCATGTATGCTGTGTTGGTTGAAAATTCTCCAGAGCTTTTCAGATGTTCCTGCAATATATGGAATTGACATTGCTTCGTTTGTTGTTCTCTTCTTTGTTATGGAAGAGCTCCTGCCGGGTCTTTTGCTGGCTTTGATAAAGGCCCAGTTGGGATTGCTACAAATGCTGGTCTATGATGGGCTTTGGCTCAATGTAATATAGCTATTCTTAAATGTAACCTGTATTTGGATGACTGGGCTATGTCCCCTCACTGTTTGAAGATCAGAGAAATAAATTAATTCTCCTGTTTATAATACAAAACAGTCTACAAATTGTTTCAATGAGAAAGGAAAATACATTTATGGGACCTTCTTTCAGCTTCCCTTTTTATAAAATAAATGATTGAGATTTCAGGAAAACCTGTCCAATTTCATTCTGTGTTTCTGATAGGTTCTTATCTGAGCCTACTTTCTATTCATATGCACACAGACTCTTCACTGTTCTAGTATTTATAATCTACTAAACAATGACAATATGCAACAGTAAAAAGGTATGCATTTCATATGCAAATCAATGGCAATAATTTTACACAATTGCTAACTTGTTTGCATCATTATGTTAACAGAAGCATAACAAAGTGGATGCCACAAAGAATGTTACCAAAATGTGCTTTTTTTCTGAAAAAGACTGCTCTCCTCTTTACATTTTACTATAGTTAATATTGCAGTTTAGTCAATGATAACAAGTAAGACAGAAATATATTATTGGCTGTATTCATATTAATAAACATACCTAATAATTTAAACTATTACATTAACTTCCCAATTTTAAATGGTTCTGCCAGCACATCACCTTGCAGTAGTGGATGGACAATGAATGTATCACAATCATGTATAATTTATTGAGTCTAGATTTCCCATAAAGCACAAATGAATAAAAAGTAACACAATTATTTATAGTGATAGTGAACTTAGTTGTTTCAATATGAATATTTATGTAACCAAGCTTGCTATTATCCTAACACTTTGTGCTTGGTAAGGTACAAAAATATGTAAGGAGGGTAGGGTCTTTCAAAGATTTTTAAAAAGAGCACAGAGCATGCTTAGCAGCAATGTGAGATGAAAAACAGATGAAAAATCGGGGAAAGAGATCTCGCTTATAATTAATCTACAGTTGAAAAACTGAGATGAAAAATCAGTCGAGGAAATCATGTATCTGGAAGAAAACAGAATATTGGAGGAAGATTTGGCGGAGGGAGAGATCTCGCTTATAATTAATCTACAGCAGGGGTGTCAAACTGCCGGCCCATGGCCCGGACGCATCACGTGGAAGCTGCGCCCACCCCATTGCCGGCAATGGCAAAACCAGCCTGATACGTTGCACGATGTCACGTGACATCACGAGTTTGACATGCCTGTTCTACAGTGTTAAGAGAGGAAAGAGGACATCTTAGAAGTTCGTATAGTTAGAAAGTTGTAATGATTTTATCTTTGCAATTGACAAGTCCAAAGCCAGTTGAGGATATGCAGTTATGAACGATTTGAGGCCACTGTACTAAAAACATCATTTGGTCAAATTAATGTTGGATATGTAGGGTATATTGCAAAGCGTAAAGCCACTATTTTGACAGTGATAGCATTGAAAATACACCATAGGTTTTATTTCATATTTAAATATTTGTTATAAATACAAAGCTACACATTGGTAGTTTTATCTGATTTACTTAAATAAGATTACCTTTTATTTTATTCTGCAAATAGCTTCAAATTTTCAGTTAAAATAAATTAGTGTTTCCAGAGACCATGTAGAGCACTTCTGGAATATCATCTTAGGTTTCCCTTCTCCCAGCGTGGAATTCATTGGCATAATTAAACAAGATTTGAAGGAAAAAAAAATATATGTCTTTCCTACAAGTTTGCAACTGCCTTCCTTGATTTAAGGAATTGCAGATAGATGTCTCCTCACTCACTCTAAAATACATTACCTTCAAATCCAAAGCTTTGCATTGTCCTAGAACATTATTAATTTTTGAAGCCAAGCACTGTAGCAGATACAGGCTAGAACAAAACTGGCAAGATCACAGAACAACAGTTGAAGATGCTGAATAGTGTCTGCTTTTAATGTTCTTTCAGTAGGCATTACTTGTGTCCATACTAAATTGGGAGTGGACAACAGGAGGAGGGAGTCCAAATAATATATTGTAGTTCCAGTATTTGATCTTTATAGTATAATTGCAGGTTTCTTTGTGCTTTACAACCCCATTCAATGGTAACTTTTCAAGCTCTAGTTATGCAAATTACTTACCTTAAACCAATCATACAGTCTTTTGGAACAAATCTATTCACATCTACTCCAAAAGCCACTGAGCTCAATGGTGCTTATTCCAAGATACATGGATGTGAGATTAGAGCATAAAATTATCCTCTTTCTTTTGAAGCAGAGTTTAAAATGGTTATTCTTACTTAGTTTAAGATTGGTAACATAGACTAGGAACAGCAAATTTCCATAGATTAAAATTCCATAGATTAGAATAGTGGTGGCAAACTTTTGGCACGGGTGCCAGAGGCGGCACTCGGAGCCCTCTCTGTGGGCACATGTGCCGTTGCCCCAGCCTTCCCTCCCCCCGTGACCCCCTCACCAGCAGTCCCCCTGGAGGAGAGTCGCCCCTGAGCATGGCCCACGCGGAGCAGCACAGCCAAGGCCATGGCAGCCAGGCAGTGTAGACAAGACTCTGCCCTCATGCCCTATCGCGCACAGTTGATGTTGTGGGGCGCGGGTAGAGGGCGTGGCCACCATGGCACTGCTGGGCTGCCTGGGCGATCTGCGGCGGGCCCTGGAGGCAGGCTGGGTGGGTGTGGAGTGGGGACGGGGCAGGGGGTGGAGTGGGGGCGGGGCCAGTTTTTGGGCACTCGGTCTTTAAAAGGTTCATCATCACTGGATTAGAACATAGATTAAATCAGCAAATTTAGAATTGTTATTTTGTACATTTTAAAAGATTTAAATTCTATGGAAAAAATGACAAAAATAGAAATAGATCTTCCTCTGGAAATATGTAACAGTTCAGTTCAATTCCAAATGGAATTCACAGATCTCTTGAAAGTAGAAAGCAAATAAAAATAAAGCAGTCAATGAATAATAATTAAATTTATAAATTAATTTTAGAAAATAAATTTGACATAATACAAACCTATGAACCAGAAGCACAAATATTCAAAATGGTTGGCTGTAACCTAAAAACGTACAACTTCGTTCTTTAGGCACCCAACACTTTTCTCTGCAGTTTCTCAAAGTGAAGTTGCCCGACACTTCCAAATGAAATAATTACAAGGCAGAAATGCTATGAAAATTTTAGAATGTGATTATTATACTACTAATTTTATTTAACCGTGATTCTTTAAAAAAATTATCTTTCAATTACAGATCAGTTACAAGTTTTTTTCTTTTAGCATCTAAGAGTAACTTAAGGGCATTGAAAAGGAAACAAAGCACTTCTAAATAAATGCTTTGGTTACAAATATCCAAATAATTTATTTTATAGATATGAAAATATGTGGAAAACAAACTTACAAATACTGGGCAGTATACCTGAAGTAGGCTTGTATATTATTTCCTTTCACTCTTAGAAAAAAAAATTAAATAACATTCTGGATGGATAACTAAGATCCTGCAGGGTCCCTTCTGGGCCTCAGTCCCCTATTAGCAGTGGTGCCTGAGGCCAATACTACATTGTAGAAATTAGAAGTAGTTCAAATTGGATTTTTTTTTGGTTTATTTCAGAAACAGTAGGTGTACAGAAATCTGATTTTTTTTTTCTATTTTGTGTGTCCATGTTTTGCTAAATATAATGTAAAACATTTTCAGGTTAGCAAAAACTACAGAACTAAGTACAATTATTTTAATACACTTCTTTTGATACATGTGAAGGTGAAAAACATATCCTAACAAGTTCAGCTTATCAATATAGGGGTAAATAAAACTAATCATTACTAAAATCCACTGCCTAAGAGACTGGATTTCAGTAGATTAAGTTGTTGATATTTTCAAGTTAAATTATCCTGATTTGGTTTATAATATTATGCTAAAATGAATTCACTTTAATGTTTGGAGTTTAGAAAATATATCTATGATATATTCCATACTAATGCCCAAGGCTGCTATTGACCATTTCTGTCTTAGATGAATTAATGTTCATTTTGGATACTGACAAAATATAAACTAAGTCGTAAATTTGATTGGAGGGAGAATATAAAGATGAGGAATTTCTGGACTCTAGAACACAAAGTGACACTCAAATGAACTGGTTAAACAGTAACAGTAAAAATGCTTTAAAATTAGATCTATTGGGAGAAAAGTCAAAAGAGAAAACAGTAATAGAGACAAGTGCATAAAATATACAGTCATGTATAATACAATTGATACATAGTATAATTTACCATATTAGTACATCATTTATTTTCATTCCTTTTATAACTATTTTATAAATGGGCAATGATGCCTGACATAGAGATCCCTACACTATCTGCTTTCTTTTGATAAAAGTGGTTAGGAGCAACTATCAAAACTAACAGCTAAAAGAATAAATTGGCTGTATTTTAAACAAAAAATCTTAGTTAATTACCATAGTCATGTATTATTTTCTGTTCATTATGGCATGTAAGCCAAGTATTGCAGCTTCTTTGTCACTAAGACCTATTTTTTATCGTAGATTCTTAGTTTTTTAAGATATGCAAATATAGCAACAGATTCTGTAGCAATACCTGGCTTCTAGAAAGAAGGAATATGGACTTCCTCTGCCCTACTATGACTTCCTCTGCACTAGTGCAAGAACGTATGAGGAAGAACCCAAATATTTCATACTTCAAGTAGTAATTCCTTAGGAAATTATTCTTTGAATTTTTGAAACAGAAATACTATAAAGGTAGACAAACTTTAGTACATACAATACTGCCCCAGAGAAAAGCTATTATCCCGAATAGGAGAAACCTTCTTCCAATATAGATAGTCCTCTAAGTCAGGGGTCTCCAACCACCAGTCTGTGGACCAGAACCGGGTCGCGGCATGCCAGCAACCAGTCCGCACAAAGCCCCATCCGTGGGATGCAGGCAGCATACAAAACCACGCACCCTCCTGTCTGCGGAAAAACCTCTCTCCACGGAACCGGCCCCTGGTGCCCAAAAGGTTGGGGACCTCTGCTCTAAGATAATTATAATTGAGCTGACAATTTTGTTTATAAGCCATAATGGTCATTAAGCAGATCACATGACCACGTCCAATTTTCCTTTTTTGCAGCAGTCATAAAGCAAATGTGATGGTCATTATTGAACCCCTTGGTTGCTATGGGGAGCTTTTTGCCAGAAACTGAAAGTAAATACTGGTTTCTGGCACGAATGCAGGTGCTACAGCCATAAATGAGGGCTAGTTGCCAAGCACTCAAAATGCAGTCACATGACTGCATAGAGGAGAAGCAGCCATTGGAACCTCAAATCTAGATCATAAGTATCTTTTTGGAGGGTCTGTCATATGGTTACTAAGCAACTAATCATAAATAAACGACTATCTGTAATCAGAATCTAGCATAAGTATTCCAAATGTGTCTACATTTAAAGTATTTAAATTTTACACTTGTATTGCCTAATAGTTATAATAGATTATACATGTCTACATTTTGTATGGATTGAATACATATAAAAATAATAGATTAAATGAACAGCATATAATCTTTATGTAAATAATACTGATGTACCAATGTACAATGTAAACAAAAAGTCATAAATGTTAATAGTGTCTAGTTTCTGAAAAATAATGGGACTGTGAAATATTTAAGGATACTTCACATTTGATTCATTTTGAATGCAGAGAAATGTAATTAGCATAATTATTAAAACTAGAATACAAAGAGCATTCAAGAACAATGCCCACTTTTCTTGGCAACTTAAATGAAATAACTATTGTATTTGATACTTAAGAATAATATAAGTAACATAAAAAGAATGCATATTCAATTGTGGGGTTAACATCTAGTTGGCTAATGAAATGTCTGCAAGCAAAGAACCAACTCAGAGAGCACTAAGAGCTCCATAAATTTGGAATCCCTCAGCAGATTGCAATCAAAACTTTTATAGAAAGCAATGCAGCAAGGATATTGGTATTGTGTAAAATTGTTTAATTATATACAATTCAGGGCAAGCATACAAATATTTATTAGTTAAGGCCCCCTGTATTCAGTGGAATTACAGCAGCTAGGTGTATACAGCACAGTTGTTCCAGTTTCAGTTCAATACCTAATGGGGCCTAAGAAGTTAAATCAAATACCCCATGAGAAGCTGGTATTTTAAGATTCAATTTAAAGGGAGGATTTATCCTCCATGAACCTATTTTACAATTTACAGATACATGTTATAACAGTAACACAGTAATATATATTTATATATTTCTAAGTTTGTAAAGGTCTATTACAGTGGTGGCGAACCTATGGCACAGGTGCCAGAGGCGGCACTCAGAGCCCTCTCTGTGGGCACGCGTGCCGTTGCCCCAGTCCTAGGCCTTCAGCTGGGTTTTATAAAACCTTTTTGCTTTAGGCCTCCACCGCCATGTGCAAAAAAAAAAAGGTTCAATCAATCAGTCAATTTCAGCTTCTCACGGAAAAAAAAAGATCTTGCAAAGTTGGGATTGATTGAACTTTTTAGTCCCACCCAGTCTGCCGTTACCACCACAGCCACGCCCAGCCAATGGGCCACACGCAGCCAATGGGCCACACCCACCCGGCACCCAACGATGCATAAGTGGGTTTTGGGTTGCAGTTTGGGCACTTGGTCTCTAAAAGGTTCGCCATCACTGGCCTTATTGTGAAGATCATTGGGGAAAGCAAATGATGGCACACACAATTATCACATATTCAGCTACAGGTATGAAATAACAGCATTTGGATGATTTATGTTAAGGAACACTTCATTATTTTAGCATTGGAGTTTGCTATCAATACCACTAATGATTTATCGTATATAATTGAACTTTTATTGAATATCCTGCATTGTAAGTTTTTTTCCGACGCCGTGACATACTGCAGTGCTCCCAATTTAATCCTTAAGGATTTGAAGGTATGTAACTCCAATAAATAACATTGTAGATAATATTTTATTATTTATTTAATTTCAATTCAATTATTGAAATAATATTGTAGACAAGAGCCAGTTTGGTCTAGTCTAGTGGTTAAGTCACCAGGCCAGAAACCAAGACTGAGAACTCTAGTCCCCCCCCCCCTTAGGCATGAAAGCCAGCTGGTTGATTTTGAGCCAGCCACTCTATCAGCCCAACCCATCTTACAGGGCTGTTGTGCAAAAATTAGGAAGGAGTATTAGGAATGTTTGCTTCCTTGAGTTATTTATAAAAATGATAAAAGGTGGGATACTTTTTTTAAAAAAAAAACCCTAATGCCTGAAAACATAGTCCTGAAGAAACCTTACCACACAACTGTGATAGTATATAGTTATTACAAGTGGTAAGGTCTATAGAAATAATTTTTAACCGTCATTAGCATATTTTCCAGCATATTACGTTGCAAACGTCAGGAAGCTGCCTCCTTACAAGGCACCCCCGTTTATGGCCTTGCAAGAGCTCCCAAGCCCGAGGCGTCTTTCACGTGCTTCTTTCTCAAGATGCGCCTTAAACCAAGTAGAGGCGAATTCTTCCACTTTTTCGCTCACAAATCGGTGCATTGCAAGCAAGCAATGCAACAGCAGCAGGGTTCAAAAAAAAACAACCCAAACCCTTGTCTTTCGCCCCACGCGGAGAGGGTACAAAAGCGAGCGGGGAGAGCTTTTCTAAGTAAGCGCTTCGCTTACAGTTAGCTCATGGCGGATCCTCCCGACCTGTGCCCTGTAAGAGGCTCAGCCTGCCCAAAGAACTAGCCCTTACGGGCAGCCCCTTTCTCCTTCCACCCGGGGAAACCCCATCCCCGCCTAGGGGCTCTGCAACGCGGCCTCCGATCCCAAAGGGAAGGGGGGGACGCGACAAGCCGAGGATTTGGTGGCTTCCCACCGTGGGAAGAGGGGGTGGAGGAGAAGGTGGGGCGGAAGCGGAGAGAAAGAGCACGAGAGTGGCAAGAGTGTCCCTAACGGCTTTTATCTACCAGCCCATAACCACGGGGACGTGGGCGGGGCTCAAAAGTGCACGCGGGAGGAAGGCGGGGGGGGGTGTTCCGTGCATGCGTGTGGAACCGAAGAGGGCAGTGAATTCTCTTTTTTCTCGAGCACGCGCGCGGCGGCGGCAATGCCTGGACTTCGTCAGCCCGGCCCCCCCCTTCCCTTCCCTTCCCTCCCCTGCACATTCTGTGTCCCGGGTGGCCGCAGCAGTTCCTCGGGGCCCAGTGTCCTTGTGCGGAAATGACACACGGTCCCGTCACGTCACGCGAGAGCGGCGCGCGCGGACCCTCTCGCACACAGATACACGCGCGCACACTCACACACACACACGCACACTCACACAAAGCGCCAAGGGGGAGGGAAAGCCGGGGGAACCAGACACGGCCGTTCTTTTTTTTTAAAAAAAAAAAACCAAAACAAAACACAAACCCACCCGAGACCAAGAGGCCAGGTGTCCCCACCCTCCTTTTTTCCACAGTGCCTAAGACGGAGCCAGGTAAGCCCCTTCCCCTCTCCCCTAACTTTCTCAGGTCGGGCCCCCGAGGCGGCCCCGCGCGTTAGTCGTTGCGGGGAGCTGTCGGGATGACTCGCTCCGCGGCTCGGAGAGCGGCGCGTCGGGCGGTCTCCCCTGCTGGCGCAGAGCGGCCGTGGGAGCCATGGCTGTGCTCTCCGACCGGCGTGGCCGAGAGCCAGCCCGGGCGCCACCGCCGTCGGTCAGCGGGAGGGAGGGAGGGCGGAAGGAAAGACTTATTTCCCCCTCCTCCTGCTTGGCTTCCAGCTGCCCACAGAGGGGGCTACCGCGGGATGGCGGGGGACGGGGGGGGGGAAGCCTTGTGGCAGCTGCCGCAGCGACGGGGAAGGAGAGGCGCTGCTAGGAGGGCTGGTTTGAAAACGCGCTTCAGCGGGGAGCGAGCGAGCGAGCCCGGCCGTGGCCCCAGTCCGCCTTCTCCCCAGTTGCTTCAAGTCCCACCTCCGCCGTTCCCGTTGCCTAGAGACTGCTCCCCGGATGGCAACGGGATCCTTCTTTTTTTTGCGATTACTCGCAGGGCCTGGGCTGGCCCCGTTGCTGCGTCTGCTGCCGATTAAGTTTTAAAGTTTCTCTCCTTGCCAGTCCCAAGTTGCGAGGCAGAGGAAATATGTCCCCCACGTCGGCCATTTGGTGTGGCGTGGAGGGGGCGGGTGGTGGTGGGGGGAGAAGAATAGCCACGTGACCCGAAGCGCTGTCTCGCAATCGTGTAAAAGGGAGGGGGTGCTGAATGCCTTCGCGCCCCTGTGTTAAGTTTACCTTACTGGGCCAGTTTCCTAACCTAGATCAGTGGTGGTGAACGTATGGCACGGGTGCCAGAGGCGGCACTCAGAGCCCTCTCTGTGGGCACGCGCGCCGTTGCCCCAGTCCCAAGCCTTCAGCTGGGTTTTATGAAACCTTTTTGCTTTAGGCCTCCGCTGCCGTGTGCAAAAAAAAAAAGGTTCAATAAATCAATCAATTTCAACTTCTCAAGGGAAAAAAAAGATCTTGCAAAGTTGGAATTGATTGATTGAACTTTTTAGTCCCACCCAGTCTGCCCTTACCACTGCAGCCACACCCACCCAATGGGCCACACCCACCTGGCACTCGACCATGCATAAGTGGGTTTTGGGTTACAGTTTGGACACTCGGTCTCTAAAAGGTTCGCCATCACTGACCTAGATGGTTCTTTCAGGATAGCGCTGGGTTTGGTCCTCATGGTCGAATTGGCCACTGGCATAAGAAGAAGCATAGAGGGCATAGCCAGGTAGACAGACATGGAGCTCAGAGGAGCAAGCGGAGGCATGACTTCGGGTCTAACTTTTATGACAAAATGGGCCTGTTCTATCCAAGAACGGAGAACCTGCTGAAAGGGTACAGCAGATGGTGCTGGCAGAAATAGGGACTTTGGGAGGGAGGGTTGGAAGCAGTGAGGTCAATTTGAGATGCTGCTGACTCCAGAGAACAGGAGAGTGAATGAACAAGCTTAGTTGGTGTCCCATAGTTTACCTTACTCCCAAGTTGCTGAAGCGTCTGTGCATTGTCTTGAGGGCAGAGCAGAGCAATGAGGGTTGGGTATCCTGTACCCACTTTCAGATGCCACACTTCATCTGGCACATAGGCAAACAACTTGCCCCTTTAGTTAATTGCCCCTGATCAGTCTTGCTGCCCTGAATTCTTTTTGCTATCAGCTCAACAGGTGCAAGCTTTTTAGCTGTGGCTGAGATTAGATTTCCGTGACAAGGTGAAGAAAAGAGGACATCATATTACATTATGTAATATTTACTGTGATTTTTATTATTGCCTGTTCACCGCCCTGAGTCCCGTAAGGGAGATAGGGCGGTATATAAATTTAAATAATAAATAAGTAAGTAAGTAAGTAAGTAAGAGTTGTTGCTTGAGGCTTCCCGAGAGGGATCTTCATTAGCTTTTTCCAAGGAGTAGGACACGTTTTAATTCCTTAGGAAGCCATACAAATGTCATGTGGCAAAAAAAAGCATCTTCACTTGCTTGCTTTTGTTTTGTTGCAGTGATAGCTGTTACTCCGACTAAGCGAGTGAATGTGGCGGCTTCTTGCAACTGCCATTTCATTTGGTGATCAGATAGGCACACAGTAGCTATCATTATCACTAGTGGAGAGAATGATGTTTTTAATTCTTTGGGGTACACACCTAAGAGACTCAAGCTACCTGGGAATTCCTTTGTTGTGGCAGCTAATCATAAGCATCCCCTATTCAGGTAAATGCCAGTGGTATGGTAACGAGTGGCAGGGAAAGTAATACCTAAGACAGATGGCTTTTTCCCTCTTGTCCTCTCATACTTTATTATTTATACTTATCTTTATTATTCTATAAGTAAGTTATAGTTCTGTAGTAGTAGTATATTGTCGCAACGGTGACAGTATAAGAATATAGAAGAGATTTTGGGTAATGGGAACTGGCTAACGATAGGCTTCTTTACAAACGACAGATGTTAATACCTTCACAGCATTTATATCAATGTAAGCATAAATAGGATCACAGGCATAATTGCTTGCTGTACAAGTTTATCGAAGTGTTTTTAGCAATTTATAATATTATATTGGATAATATGGAACCTTGGATGGGTCCTTTCCCTATTACATGTGCACAAGTCCATAATCTAAAGAATTGCATTATAATATAAAGGCATAAGACATTATTCTTGCAAAGAAATGGTTTATTGTTAATGCCCTTTAAAAAAATTTGTAAACCCTACATAGTTGGCACCAGAAAAGAAAAAAAGGGAAAAAAAGAGAACCAGAAAAGGGAAAAAAATAAGAATATAGCAAAAAAAGAAAAGAAATATATACAATAAACAAGTAACTTTCCATCTTCATCACAAGTATAAATAATTGTAGGAACTTATCACCTCTTAAAATACAGCAAACGATCACTTATTCCCATATCTAATCTCTTTATCTATAAATAAATCCATAAAACCTCATCATTTCAGTGTTGATGCCAACAAAAGTCCATGAAAGTTATCAAAGATAGCAACATATTTATACAAGTAGTACTCGGCTTACAACCATTTGTTTAGTGACTGAAGTTACAAAGGCACTGAAAAACTAACTTACTACTGTTTTTCACATGATTGCTCCAACATCTCCATGGTCACATGATCAAAATTCAGATGCTTGGGAACTACAGTAGTTCATATTTATAATGGTTGCAGTGGCCCAGGGTCACATGTCCGCCTCTTGCGACCTTCTAATAAGCAAAGTCAATGGGAAAGCCAAATTCACTTTACAACCATTTTACTAACTTAACAGTTGCAGTTATTCCCTTAACAGTGGCAACAAAGGTCGCAAAATGAGGCAAAAATCACATAACTGTCTCATTTAGCAACATAAATTTTAGGCTCAATTATCATAAATCAAGGATTACCTGTATTAGCCTTGATCAAATAAACCAATTTTATATATTTTTTTCTAGTAAATCATACTCTTTAGCCCACTCAAATGACCTAAAATTTGATTTCTTTTCATTTTATGTTAATTATATGTTAATTAAGACATCAGCTGATTTCTTTTGTGTATCTAATATAATATCTTTTTCCATATCACTGTGATAGCTGTTATATTAAAATCCCACTTTAAACTTAGTCTTGATCTTGTCAAGTAGAACTTGTTCCTTTTCCATAACATCTTTTAGACACAGTCTATCTATAGATGCAGACACTATTAAAATTAACTTTTGGGTCAGTTGTTTAAAAATATCCTTCAATATGTCCAGTCTTAAGATATTTTGCTTCATTCTGTAACTGTAAGTTGAATTTAAGTGTTTTTCTCCTTTAATTGTAATCTTTAGATCTTTCTAGTTCCCTCTAGTGTTTAATTTTTAAAGTCTTACTTTATTACAGATAGTCCTCGACTTATGACAGTAATTGAGCCTGAATTACTGTCATAAGTAATTATAGTCATAAATCTAGACACTCACATGATCGGAAGTAATTTTCCATCATTTTTTGCAGCTGTTGTTAAGCAAACACTGTGGTTGTTAAGTGAATGCTGCAGTTGTTAAGCAAACACTACATTTGTTAAGCATGCCCATTCATGGGCGTTTTTTGCCAGAACCCTGCAAAAATCCATCATGAATCACAGTCACATGATTGGAATACTGTGACTGGTCATAAAGTTGACTGGCTGACATGTAGTCATTTGATGGTAGGGGATTAGCATGATGTTAATGGACCAAAAAGCACCCATTCCATGGCTGCCATAACTTCAAATGGTCATAATATGACCCATTACTAAGTGAGGATTACTATATGTTTTTTTAAAATTCAAAGGAAAAGAATGTTTCCATAGGAAGTATTTTTATAATTAATTCCAAAATATTATTTCAAGTTGATCTGGTTCCTTATTCATTTGTAACTTTCTAAAATCAAAGTTTAAATTCCCTACCCTTTTGCTGTTTTCTACATTGGTGCTATAATCAATGTACCTAAAATCTCCTTTCAAGACCATTCAACTGAATAGGTGAAATTGAAGAATAAAATGGACTGGAACAGTGTATGTGTAGACCAGGAGGGAAAACACAGATTCTTTGTGCACACTATACACTTTTGTTTCACATGAATGGAAGCCTGATCACCTAAATAAAGCTTGAGAAAGACAAGGAATCATTCATGAATGAACCTAACTTTTTTTAAAGAAAATAATTATTTTGTAGAGGAAAACAGTTGAGAGTTCTGAAATATTGGTTTAATAGCCAAATGGGTGTGCATTTAGATAAATTGCCTGGTCTATATTATGTCGCATAGTCTAGAGAACGTTTTAGCCTATTTCCATTAACAGATATGTCAAATCCTGGTGCCATTTCAACTGACTGTTCCCCTCTACTGGAATAAAATTAGAAAATGCTTATTTAGTGACAAAGCAATGACAAATATATATACCTTCATACACAATAAGCTCATAGTCATTGAATAGGCAAAGACTTCCCATTGATTATTTGATATCAGACATATGATTTTCCTTACTAGAAAAAAAGGAGGGAATGTTTGCAATTGTTTCCCTCCCTGTTTATTTAAAACACACATAAAGGGAATGCACTTAAAGCAGTTCCAGAAGATTGGAAGATGCCTAGCCACTGACTATTTCTATTGCATACTTCTTTTGTTTCTTTCTGATATTGAAAAGAATTTGTCTCAACAGGTAGGATCCATAGGATGGCAGCCTAAGTAATTAGAATGAATATAAGATAATCCTTTTTCTGACAATGAACTAATTGTTCCAAAGAAATTTAAAAGATCAAATGTATCCCTAAGGTTTCCAATCCAATGTTAGTTTCTTGAATGCAGAGTTCTTTTTATGGAAAGAATTGCTGCAAATCTCCTTCGTCTTTACTTAAAAGCTACTCTAAAAAGCTTGATACTCTTGTAATGAAATGAGAAATAGGACAGAAAAAAAAGAGAGGATATCTTCCCCCTACCCCACTAACTTCTATTGTGGAAAATTGATTTAACTGAAATGACTTTAATGGAAGAAGTCTCATTCACAGGAAGACTCGGTTGGATCCAGGTCTGTCATGAATACATATACTATTAATGTATTTTCCTTAGATTACGAAGATCTGTGTTGCTAGTCTCTTAAAGAACCAACATACTTATTTTGTACAGCTTTGATGAAATCTGACACTATTGTAATTCTTTATATTCTTAATAATATTAATTCATGACCCAGCCAATATATTTTATGCTAGTCTACCAAACAACATAAGTAAATGTTGCCCTTGTATAGAATTACAATATATGCATTGTTGCCTAAAACTTAAGTATGGCCTACAACTTGATGTACATATTACCTATGCACCAGAAATGCTACATTTGGGTCATGGATTATATTATGCTTATGTTTCATCTTCTATTTTTTTCTTGTTCTAACAGTGTAGAAAAACAGAATATGAATTCAGCTGAATTGTTTGATGATGAAGATAATACTGACGGTACTGTTCTTTAAATATATTTCATTATCAAATTATAATATTTATGTATCCAAAGCCAATATTTATTTTGATATAAGTATTGTAACAATGAATTGGGCATTTTAATGTATAAATGTTATTTTTTGACTCTCCTATTAATGTTTTTTTTATTTTTCTAACATCTTTTGTACATTGTGAGAAAATAGGAGATTTTATGCATGTTCAGTTCTAAATCAAAATAGATGATAACCAAATACTTTTATTGTGGGAAAGTATTGGCAAAATTGGAAGGTTAATTGGTTCCTTGGCAAAATCTTGATCATTCTAATCTCCTATATTAGCAATATGAAATATGCCTGATGGCAAATGTAAAAAATGTTTTCAGTCTGAACGTCAAAGTGAGTCCAGACAAGCATTTGTGGAGGGTCATGGCCCCAAACAGGTAGAACCATATTTCAGATGGCATCACCATCTTACTATAGACATATAACTTCTAGCATACATTTATAAGCAAGAAACTGAATTCGTAGATTAGTATTTGCATATTCATTTTAATCTTGGTCATAGGAAAGTGATTTAAAGCCTGATTGTAGCTGGTGTGGGAGTAGTTTTAGAGGAAGGTTGCAATTTTTGAAGTTGAAATGTTAGATTTTTTTTCCTTTTTCACCAGTGATCCCTGCCTTTTCCATTATTATTAGCACAATATATTGAATATGGATGGGAGCTCCCTGAAACTGGGGAGGGGGCAGTCAGGGCCTGGAGGAAAGGGTAGGGTTTGAGAAGAAGGAATGGGCCTCCTAGATGTTTTTCAGACAAGTTGAGGCCATATAGTATAATTAATTCATAGCCTTCTCTGCACTATGGCATCTGCATGAAATTGAAAATAATATATATTTTGTTTCAAACTTGGAACAAAATTCACATTCCAGATGTTCTACTAAAACATTTTGGATGCACTCATTTTTTCTGGCAAAAATTCAGACATTTTTTTGGGCAAAAAATCAGACATTTTTATTGTTTCAGGCTTCAGATGAAACAAAATCTGGAGGTTCAAGATCTGAATGTGATTATGCAGGCTGGTAGGGCAAGGCTAGTGGATGTGACTCCTCCTGGAATGGGACAACTCGTTGCCAGATTGCCACTGCCAAGTTGCCTCTGTTAACTCACTGCTGCCAAATCACCACAAGACAACTCAACATGGGCAGTTCACCACAGGCACAACTTGCCACAGGTGGCCGGAGAGCCAGGCGAATGAGCGAGTGGGTGGGCAGAGCGCATAGCGGCAGTGGTGACCAGGAGCTTCCCACTGGAGGGAGAGCCAGGCAAGCGAGCGGGTGGACAGAACGCAGAACAGTGGCAGACAGGGACTTCCCATTTTCACACCCTCACCGCTGCTACTGCTACTGCTGCCACTGCTACTCCAAGCTCCTAGCTGTTTGGAGTTTGGGCTGTTTGGAGGCAGCCAGGACAGGTGGGGAGGCGGCGGCCAGGTGCATCCCATTTTTATACACCCCCCCTGTTGCTGCCATGCCAGGCTCTGAGCTGTTTGGAGTTTGGGTTGTTCAGCAGTGATGGTGATGTTTGGACCATTCAGCCGTGGTTGCAGTGGGTGGGGTGAGCAGTGGGGAGGTGGTGGCAACCAGGCATCCTATTTTCACACACACACACACCACCGCCGCTGCACTGGCCTAAACTCTGAACGGCCTGGAGCTCAGTGCAGTGGTGGCAGAGGTGTGTGAAAATTGGAAGACGCTGCTGCTCTGCACACCTGCCTGCGTGCCTGGCTCTCCCCCTGGTCACCTGTGCCAAGTTGTCCCCATACAGATGATTTGGAGCACTTTTGCAAGGAAGAGTAGACAAAGATTCCAAAGGCAAGATGTGCCATGCTGATAGGCTACCACCCAAAAGACTGAATGCTGTCATAAAATCAAAAGGTGCTTTAAAGTATTAGTTGAAGGGAGTGCACACCTGTGCAACCACATTGTTTTAAGTTTTTTTTATTTTTATTCCCTCCCCTAAAATATTTCAGTTTGTTTTTCAATGGTATTGTACGGCTTACATAAAACAGCTGAACTTTATATGGGCTTAATCAGAATAACTTTAATTGATGGCAGGTGTGTACTGACTACTATTTACCATCAGTCTGAATTCTTAATACAGCAACATCCCTACTTATAAGAGGATGTGCACACTTATGCAAACATGTTATTGCATATTTTTATTATTTCCCCTGGAAAAAAAAATTCAGTTTATTTTTCAGTTGAATTGTACAGCTTATATGTTACATTAAGGAAAAACTTCTGAAGTGATTTATCTTGGTCTGGTTATTTTACATCTCAAAAATCTGGCATTTTAACCAGGGTGTGTAGACTTTTTATATCCATTGTATGTATGAGTGTATACAATATTTTCATGCTATTCTCTTCAGGATAAGCAACATAATACAAAATGCAGAAAAGCCCAAAAAAAATTAAAGGCAGAAAAGCAAAGACGTAGAAATCTAAGTAAGCTGATCTTACCCCAACACCATGCATTATATTTTTTATATCCACTATATATCATATCAAAACATGTGCCTGGAATCAGTAGCTGATGAATTTCCTATCTGTGATACCTTTGTTACTCTTTTTCTTTAAATTAGGTATTAAAAATAATATGAAAGGAGAAACTGATAAAGAAGATGAAGCGCTAGACTGCTCTGTGATTTCAAGACCTGAAAAAAATTCACTGGATGGTTTAATAACTTGCCTACAAGACATCAACAAGCGAAAACGAACCTCATTTTGCTTTGATGGTTCAGGGAACCACAAAGAAATTCTGCCAAGTGTGAAAAAAAGAGGCATTACCCAAGAGGTAACTTCTTACATATAGCTATTTAGAGCATCTTAAATTTACTGTTTTATCCTTCTGGGATTATTGATAAATATACATTTATATCAACAGTGAAATATATTTGACCAGACTGAAATAATTTTTGCTGTGAAGTTCAGATCTTGCATTATGGAAGTAATGTATAAATAGTACATTCAAAAATTCACACAACAAGATTCAAAACAGAGATTTTAAACTATTATTAGATAACATTTATTTAATACATAAATTGTACTATATTAAAGCAGATTTTGCATATTCAAACCAGTAATTTATTTAAAATGTCAGTTTCTTCATATTTTTGTCATTAGAACCCTTACTGATTAATTTAGGTATTCCTCTAGATTTCATCTAAAATAGTGTATCTTTTAACATTTGTACTAACAAAACTAACAGATGCATTTTGGTTAAGTGCAACAGTAATATTAGAGATGTTTCATAGGTGAAAGCTTAGGCTTAGTTTCTGAAACTATAAACATGTTATGTTATGTGTATGTTACGCTACGTTTTCCTCTTGCAGCTTTGTGTTCTTAAAAAAAAATCTTCAAATTAATTCTAAGGCTTAGAATTCCCTGATAGTATCACATCCAAAAACTAAATAATAATAATAATAATAATAATAATAATAATAATAATAATAATAATAATAATAATAATAATAATAATAGCAGCAGCAGCAGTAATAGTAATAGTAATAATAATAATAATAATAATAATAATAATAATGATAATAATAATAATAATCAGAACTAAAAGCAATGGATAAAAAGACCAGAAAAATAATGACAATGAATCATGCCCTTCATCCACGCAGTGACATTGACAGACTTTATCTACCAAGGCAAATAGGTGGGCATGGAATGCTGCAAGTACATCAGATGGTTGAAGAAAAAAAAATGGCTTTGGAAGAATATCTGAAGGACATTGATGAAGATGCATTGAAATTAGTATATCAGGAAGGCTTACTGACTACTGGAGAGACCAAACTGGCCTACAAGAAAGACCAAATGAAGAACAGAATAGAGGCAGGGGAAGACAAAGCACTACAAGGCCAGTACATGATGATGATGATGAAGAAGAAGTTGGAAGGAATCTTGGAGGTCTTCTAGTCCAACCCCCTGCTCAGGCAGGAAACCTGTACCATTTCAGACAAATGGCTGACCAGTCTCTTTTTAAAAACTTCCAGTGTTGGAGCATTCACAGCTTCTGGAGGCAGGTTTTTCCACTGATTAATTGTTCTAACTGTCAAAAAATTTCTTCTTAGTTCTAGGTTGCTTCTCTCTTTGGTTAGTTTCCATCCGTTGCTTCTTGTCCTGCCTTCAGGTGCTTTAAAGAATAGCTTCACTCCCTCTTCTTTGTGGCAGCCCCTGAGATATTGGAACACTGCTACCATGTCACCCCTCGTCTTCTCTTCATTAGACTAGACATACCCAATTCCAGCAATTGTTCCTTATATGTTTTAGCCTCCAGTCCCCTAATCATCTTTGTTGTTCTTCTCTGTACTCTTTCTAGAGTCTCAACATCTTTTTTACATCGTGGTGACCAAAACTGGATGCAGTATTCCAAGTGTAGCCTTACCAAGGCATTTTGCAATCTTCTTAGAGGTTTCTGACCCGAAGAATGGTAACAACTTCCTGGTCAGATAGCAATTAAAATTATTAACAATTGGAAGTATTAAACCTGCTGATCATTGAGTGTATAATGTAGCATATGTGAGATAGATTGTATCTTTGAGTCTGAACAGACACAAGTTCAGCTTTTATATGCCAGTTGTTGCCCTAATAGATAGAACCCCAATTCAGGCCAAAGTAAGTAGTCTGCTACGTGGAACACGTAAGATGTTACAGAAATGTATAGAGACAGACCAAGGAGAAGGAGTGATTATGCTGTAAAAGGGATGGGAGTCTTCGGCTCTGTCATTTTAGATGTTTAGATCTCATATCCTCTGCTTTAGTTCAGCCAGGGTTTTATCAAGTCCCAAAGCAGATAATGCTAATAAGGTAAGATTGCATTATGCCAAATTGTCGTTAATTTGCTTTCTTTGATTGGAAGAGAGCCTATCCAGCAAGGGGAGATGAACTAAGGAAATTCTCCAGTATACTTGCCTCAGCCAGTATCTCAGATGACAAAATACAAAGCACAAAAATATATTTGAGTATTTATTCCATACATAATTATGGCTGAAATTACAATAAACAGGTTTTTATCAATATACAGAGTTTAAGAAAGTATCTTACATTGTTTTGTGTAACTGCTCTTCAAATATTAATCAAAGCTCTTATATATTGAACCTTGATATATATACAATCTTGGGTCAATGAAAATAAATGAGAATATTTCAGCTATTCTTTCTGGGACAATAATACTTATTTCCTTGTGTTTTTAAGATAGAATATTCAATGCATGTTTGCCTTTGCAGTATTTGAATAAGCATTAGGTTAATAAAAAAATAAGATCAGATTTTAAAGTGTGAATATTCACATATGTTTTTATGTTCTGCATTTTACAATTTGCTATTGATCTTATGAGACAAAACTGTGTTTGCAAAATATAGAAATCTGTTGTGTGCTGAATTACTGAAGACACACAAACAAAACAAAATATTAGTATGAATTATGACCTAATGGTAGATGGAGAATTCAAGAAATAAAGGGTATCAGGTACAAATTTATATAAGCATCTTGTATTATTTTGATGTCTTCATTAATACATTATGCCTATTTGCAGCTTCTTTGACATTTCCTGTATTTCTTTTACCAGAAGATATTTACAAATAGATACCAATTTGGACATCATAATAATTCAGTTGTTATATCGTACATAATGGCTTAGATTTGAAGGCTCACTGAAGGACTTTGTTTGTGGAAATCATTATATTGAATGGGGGATGCCAATGGTTAAAAGGAAATAAATAAAGGAAATAATTTTCTGAATTCTTACATTTATATTCTCTGTTCCAGCAGAAAACCTAGCCTTGCAGATGTTGGGTGAAACAAAGTACTCTGAAAGAGCAGATTCAAAATAAGTCACATTTTTTTCTGCTGGTGATATTAGGATCCAAGCAAATGAGTCTGATATATGGAAGGGACATACAGATTGTTTGAAAGGAGCACTTTGGGAAACATGTTAGCATGTTTCTCCTTGAACAATTAAATAGTTCTCTCCAGAAGGCTTGATGTTACTGCTTTGATGGCTTTTTCAATTGATTCTGCATCTAGGCTAGACTGGTATAGTAGTTATGGTACTGGACTAGAATCCAGGAGATGTGAGTTCTAGTCCTCTCTTAGATGTGAAAGCCAACTGGGTGACTTTGAGTCAGGTACTCACTCTCAGCCCAACCACCTTACACAGTAGTTGTATGGAAAATTGTACATGGGAGCATTATATAAATCCCTTTTCTTCAAAATAAAAAGATGATGATGATGACAATAATAGGCGTATTCAAGCAACACTTCCACAGGTACTGGGGAAAACCTCTGAATCAGCTGTGACAAGCCTTTCAGAGGATTGAGCTGTTTTAATGCTTCGGAGAAGAAATGCTTTGCTTCTTTTTAATGTTTTGTACAACCTTAATTTATTTAGATGTATACTTTTCCCTATTATCTCACAATGCTCAGGATGACTTCCAATAATAAAATCACAATCAAGATAATATTAGATTTTTTAATATTAAAATAACCTTAAACATTGTTGTTAAAAATATAAAAGTTCTAAATATATTTAAAGTCAAATCTATTAGGACCACTTAAATTTAACAGAGCATTTTTCCTTTGGAGAAGGTTAGGCCTAGAAAGAATGAATAGCTCAGAACTGCCAATGAGCTCGTGGGTAGCCTTAAACAGAGGTCACTTTGGCCCTAATTTTTCATACTTTGGGTCATGATAAGTCTAGAGGGCACAAAACTCATATCATTACCCTGCAGAGGGATTTATAATTAATAAGAAAGGAGGAAGGATTGAGAGGAAAGGAGAAAATTGTAAGGATCAGGCTGGAAAGGAAAAGCAGATGGACTGTGATTATTAACTCGAAGCACCTGCACTAAGCCACTGTATCCTGTTTTGCAACCTGTAGTATATTTAGACAAATTTAAGAGAAGATAACTTAGGACCAGGTAAGGGCTCCTCCTCCCTCCCCCAACATTGGTGAATAAGAATGTCTGTTTTGAAAATGAAGTTGAAATGTAAGGACTAATGCAAATTACGGGATGGAAGTCCTTACTGAATACAGGTAGTCCTCAAGTTACGAATGTAATGGAGCCTGCCCATTCCATTCGCAACTTGAAAATTTGTGGGAGTGAATCTCGTACCTTGAACAAATTACTCCCTGCTTGTTAAAGACACACGGGGCTCATTAAGTGCACATGAGGTATCTCAGGGTGGGGAAGGCAATGGAGGACTTAGTGATGGAACAGGCCCCCAAGGCCTCCCCAACCCAATAACATACCTCATGCTTCCCTCTCCCTTCTTGCTGCACCGGACTGACTTACCTTCTCTCTGCCACGGTTCCTGCTTTTGAGGGACAGGAGAGTCGATCGAAGCTCCTGGGTGCTATAATGTCGCACAAGTTCAGGTACCGATCCTCTTTTGTAGAGAATGGGTGCTTGAACTCTTGCACTGTTTGCGGTGCCTGCCTCCTGCTCCAGATGATCTTATCAGTGACAATCTTTTTTCTATTGAAGATAATTGATCCTAAAAGACAGTAATTATCTATCACTTCAATATTTTCATTGTCAATTCTAATATTTTGTGGGCATTTCATTTGAATCCATAAGTATTAATGGTATTAATATCATTTTTTACCTTGGCCCTTCTAGTTTTTGGAATAGTACCTCAGATCAGCAAGTGTAAACAAGCATGCATTTATGGACAGATATGCAAGTGTCACCTAGACATATTTATTAGAGAAAAATTTCTTGGGAATCTGTTTTACCTGTAGCTGGCAATCCTAGGTTGACAAGATAGAGAAGCAATATTACATGGAATCTTCATATAGGCTTCTTTTGTTGTTCTGTCAAATAATTTATTTTGTTTTATATTTTGAATATCAACTTACATTCAGGATTATTTTCTGATCTAAATCGTAAGCAAATGACTGCTAAAATAATATTCTAATGTTTGGTTAATTCTAGTTAAATTAAGATTAATTTAGTCGCACTTAGTCAATAGATATAATAATTTATGATTTAATGGAATGTTACTGACTTTTAGAGAACTAAGTTCAACTAACCTAATCTACAACTGACCTTATGTCAAATTAGATTAAATCAATGCCTTGTTTAAATTCGGACAATGTATTACTTGTTCCTTAAGGACAAGTTAAGAACTTATTCAAAAGAATTATAAACTAATGACCTGTTTGTTTATTGAAAGGATCAGACCTCAAACTTGAGATGCAGAGATGGATTGCCTACTCAGGAAGATGTTGAGCAGCCAAGCAAGAGCAAAAATTCCAGTCTAACATGGATTTGTGAAGAAACATTGAATAACACAGTTATGCCTTCATATAAGAAACCTCTTTATGGGATCTCTCACAAAATTACAGAGAAGAAGACTTTGCCAGGAACAGAACAGTTTACCACCTTTGAGTTATTTGAAAAGATTAATCCTAGCAGTCCCTCCAATCTTAGGACTTTGAATGACCAGCGGAAAAGAGAAACAAGCAATATTACTGCCGAATCTGATTCAAATATCTATTCTTTAATACAAAAAATGTTTTATACACTGAATACATTAAATTCTAACATGACTCAACTGCATAGCAAAGTAGATCTGCTATCGCTAGAAGTCAGTAGAATTAAGAAACAGGTCAGTCCAATAGATGCTGTTGCAGAATTCAAGCCACCTCCTGAGTATCAGCTGACTGCCTCAGAACTCAAACAGATTATGGATCAAAGTACATCAGGTGGTGATCTGGCCTGCCGATTACTTGTACAACTTTTTCCAGAACTCTTTAGTGAGGATGAATTAAGTAAGGCCTGCACCACGTGTGGTTATCTTAACAAAAAGAAACTTGAATCACTTCATCTGCAACTCATCCGAAACTATGTGGAAGTCTGTTATCCATCTGTGAAAAATCCCGCTGTTTGGCAAGCAGAATGTTTGCCTCAGGTCAATGACTTTTTCAATAGTTTTTGGGCTCAGAGAGATATGGAAAATGGTCAGTCAGATATACAGTCCTCCAGTTTTTATGAGTCTGATCATATTAATGATAAGGATGATGAAGAAGTTCTACCGATTGATAGAAATACTTCTGTTGCCTCAGAATGGGTATTTGATGCCCAGGATATAAATGAATTTTTAGATGAAGCATCTTCTCCTGGAGAATTTTGTGTATTTTTGCTACACAGATTGTTTCCGGAACTCTTTGATCACAGAAAATTGGCTGAAAGATACAGCTGTTACGGAGAGTGTGGAAAACAAGAACTTGATCCTCAGCGACTTCAGGTAATCCGCAGATACACAGAGATCTACTTTCCTGCTATGCAGGAGAGAAAGGCTTGGTTACAGCATTGTGTTCAGCGAATAAATGATGAACTTGAAAGCATGTATATGGATGACAGTGAGAATGAACAGATAAGAGATGATTGCTATGATTCTTCAAGTTTGCCTGATGATGTGTCAGTTATAAAAGTAGAAGATAATTGTGACTATGAAAGACCAGGTAGAAGATCAAAAAAGATTTGGCTTGTGCCCATAGACTTTGATAAACTTGATATCCCTTCCCCTGATTTTGATGTTCCTGTCTCAGATTATCTGTTAAGTAAGGAGCAGCTTAAGAATATATATGAAAGTAGCTTATCTATAGGTAATTTTGCTTCTCGATTGCTAGTTCACTTATTTCCTGAATTGTTTACTCCTGAAAACTTAAGGAAGCAATACAATTGCAGTGGCTCACTAGGCAAGAAACAACTTGATCCTGTTAGAATTAAATTGATTCGACACTATGTGCAAATGCTGTATCCAAGAGCAAAGAATGATAGAGTATGGACACTGGAATTTGTTGGGAAACTGGATGAAAGATGCCGTCGGAGAGATACTGAACAGAGACGCACCTACCAATTGCAGCGAAAAGTCCATGTACCGGGACCCGAGAGGAGAGAATTCCTGACCTATGCAATAAACCCAGAACGATTTAAAGAGGAATTTGAAGGACCACCATTGCCTCCAGAAAGAAGCAACAAAGATTTTTGCAAGATACCACTTGAGGAACTTATTGTTCCTCCACCAGACTTTTCTGTGCCTTCTCTATATTTGCTGTCTGATAAAGAGGTAAGAGAGATAGTACAACAAAGTCTTTCAGTTGGTAACTTTGCTGCCAGACTCTTAGTAAGACTTTTTCCAGAGCTTTTTACTTCAGATAACCTCAGACTGCAATACAACCATTCAGGGGCTTGTAACAAAAAGCAGCTTGATCCTGTCAGACTGAGACTCATCCGCCATTATGTTGAAGCTGTTTATCCTGTTGAAAAGATGGATGAAGTTTGGCATTATGAATGTATACCTAGCATTGATGAAAGATGCAGACGTCCAAATAGAAAAAAGTGTGACATATTGAAAAAAGCCAAGAAAGCAAAAAAGTGATCTTTTAAGTTTCCAAAGATGGTAACTTCAGTTATTTTGAAGTAGCTTGAGAGGTCAATTGGTTTAGCACTAGGGCAACTACAATACATCTTTTCTTTCATATGTGTTTACACATACAGGAAATGGGTAAGAAGTAGGAAGTGATAATCGAATGAAAGTCTCTCTTAAGAGCCCTACTGAAACAAATGCATATGGCGGAAAAAGATATTTTATAACTCCACTTTAGTATGCCTTTATGTAGCTTAGAATTCTTGCTGTTTTTTCAGTTACCACCTACCTAAACTGGATCACAAGGAACTACAAATTATTAAGAGTTGATCTAATAATATATCCTCTAAATATAATATTCATCAGTGGAAATAAATTAGTGTTTAATTTTTAATTATTTTTAAATAGTAATTAACTTCTTTTAAGAGTTTTCAACAGGGACCTTTAATCTATCATTTGGAAATTAATTTTTAAATATTTCAAAACTCCAATTTTAAAATGTTATACCTCTTTAAGAAAGAATGGAAAATCACAACAGTTTCTATGCTTATGAATACTCCTTGTATCAAGTTTGAATATTAGGAAAGGAAAAATTACAAAATCAAGTTATCACTTTTTAAAAATAATTTTTCATTTTGTAGTTGATTTGGTGTAAAAATTAAAATTATAATCATGGGGTTATTTAATGAGTGTTTATGTTAAAACTGTAGTATTGATTTAATTTTTTATTCATATAAATTATTGTTTTCTGTGTAATCTTGATAAAAAAAACTACTGGTATGCGTGGAGATTGTGAAATATAGAATCCTACTCTGTATCAGTAAAAGTGGTGCTATTACCTGTTATACTCACTACTTCAAAAAAAATACTTGAATTGAGGAATGTGCAAAACACTTAAGTCCATATTTTTATCAGTTAAATTACTGCAGCTTTTAAACTGTTGAAAATATTAAATATACTATCTATATTTTTATTTGAATTATATACTAAACTCTATCGTATATTGATTAGTTATCTTCAAATACAGTGACACCCAAATAATTTCATTATCACAAAGATTATAAACTACTTTAATCATTGTTCAGTTGATCAAAATCATTGATTATATAGTTCCACTAAATATATGTTCAGTAAACATTAAGACATTTTTGTTTTGTTTTTTTCTGAAGGGTATTACATTGTGTCAGGGCTTTATGTTTTCTTTTACTGCAAGTCATGAGATTCTCATAATAGAATAAAATCATATTCCCAAACTGACATTTCCTTGTATGTGCTGGGGCTGGATTAGATCGAAATGAAGTTAACAGTATTTCAATCCCACTGAAATCAGTCATGACTAACAAGTTCCAGTAACTTGTTCCATGGATTTTTACCTGGCAAAAACAAGACTTCCAGATCCAACCCACTGATTTTTTTTCCTGAAATGCCCATAAAGCTCTCCAGCATTGGTTTAGAAAAATTGACCCTTGTCTATGGAGTTGCTCTTCCCTTGAATTGTGTAAATTGCATACAAGACGATCAGCATGTACAGTTGAATGCTCTGTAGTAGAATGCTTGTTCAGGGCTAAGGATGGTGTCATTTGACTTCCAGTCCTTTCTAGTTTGATACACTTGTTACACTTGCAAACTATGTAGACAACATATATGCATATATACACACGTGTGTGTGTGTGTGTGTGTGTGTGCTATTGTCTCCACAAAATCAACCCTCTTGAGTTGCTAGGTTGAGCAGCGAGAAAGAGTGACTGACAAGTCACCTTCATGCCTAAGGCAGGTCTAGAATTCACAGACTCCTGGTACTTTAGCCAAAGTGACTTGAACAATTGATTTAAAATGGACATTTTGTGCAGAATATATTACCCCTGCTTATGATGAAAGAGGTACTTGCATCGTATATAGAGCAGAGAACATAAGATAAACTGATCAAAATATTTTCCTTTATAATTTATTAGACTCAATTAATAAAGGGTTTAATTGTATGCTATGCATTATTTCTAGTGTCTTGGACATTAGAAAACATTCTGAAAATAACGTGTTCTTAATCTTGATAATAATTTTGGGAATATGAACACAATCCTGACCATGTTACGGAAAAGATTATAAACTATTTGAGCTTTTGTTTGGTAAATGTTAATTTTATTCATTTTTATAGTGCGAAGCCTGAATGGTAAATGAGTGAATTTTGACAAACAGCGTTTCTTATTTTGATAATATTTTAGTCAGCTTTTCACCTTGTATGATTTGCTGAGGAGGCTCTGCTTTAGTGTACTCCCTACAGGTTGTCCCGTTCACTGAAACAACACAGCCTTTGCTATTGAAGGATCAGAATCACATTGTTAGTGTTGTTGAGATGCTTTCAATCTGAAAGCAGAAAGATGCTTTAGAGCAGTGGTTCTCAACCTGTGGGTCGGGACCCCATCTGGGGTCGATCGACCATTTCACGGGGGTCGCCAAGCAAGGCTGTCCGCCATTTTTTTTGTCCACCATTTTTCCCCCTTTTCCGGCGGGTGCCTTACCTCCCTTGGGCTGGGCCAGCTGGTGGTCGGCCTGCTCCGTCTTTGCCGCTTGCCAGCTACGCCTCGGCCGGCGCAGGGGGCGGAACCACGCATGCGCGGCGCTCCTGGGCAGGGAAAGTCCTCGACTTACAACCGGTTGGGTAGTCCTCGACTTACGACCGGTTTAGTCCTCGACTTATGACCGGTTGGGGTCGCGGCATTAAAAAGGTTGAGAACCACTGCTTTAGAGCACACAGGAACACAAGCCAGAGCGCATGCCTGCAACTCCCTAAATCAGAATTATTTTTTCCTAGGATCATGCAACAGGATAGGAGGACAGCTGTGTGCCATTCCAGTAAAAGGCATCATTCCCTGAAGCATTTGCAGGCAGACCTACTTTTTGCAGCTGAACACTCTGAGCATCGTTTTGCCTTCTAATTGAAACTGCTGCACAACCCAGTTTGTTGTGGCAGTGAGGTGTTGATACAATTATTGTGTGTGACACATTTCTATTTATCCATTTTTTAAACATACGTTACTTGGATCTTAATATGTAGCGCATGTCACTTTAAAAAAATGTTTTTGTTTTTTTCTGTTCCAAAGACAATGGATTTTTACTGAATTAAAAATGAAGGGGTAAATGGAATTGTGAGGAGAGAGATGGATTGGTTAGAACATTTCCTTTCCTAACTTTCTACCAAATTTCTCTCCACTTTTAGTCTTATCTGTTGGCTTTAAAATTCGTACTGGCTTCAAGTAAAACAGGTGATAATTGCAAATCTGTATCTTTTTCTGTTTCTCAACTGCCTTATGAAGGTTTCTTCTGCTGTACTGGCCCCTGAGAATCCTAGCTTAGTTTAATGTGGTAGTACCACAACACTACTTTTTCTTGGTCTCAGAGCCAGGGGTGAGTTCAGCTTTTTCTCTCAAATAGCTTTCCTAATATGCTGTATTTGTTAGCTGAATGTACCACTCTTGGAGAGTAAAGAAGAAATGATTTATAATAAGTAAATAAACGTTAATCTGAACTAAAACATATACATTTATGTAGAGGCATTCATTTTATATCCCTCAATTTAGAAACAGCAGTTTTTGTTGCTCACCTGAACATGGCAAAAATCATGTATCAGGTTTTCGGTTCTACTGAACTATGAAACAGCCGAAAAGTTGTGGCAGAGTCTACAGGACGCATATTGTTTCTGAATTCCAAACAAAGCATCATTTCCATATGGTGTAAATCCACACTTTATTTCCTTTTTGTTTTTTCCTGCCAGGGTTGTTTTCAATCTTCCTGCAATTCCCCCCCTCCCACATATTACTGCAATAAAATAAATGTGCTTCTGTTATCTTATTGCTAAAATAGATACCAGGGAAACTACAACACAAAATTATTTCTGTGTTCAGTATCATTTTGGAAACATTTTAGCTTCTAATGATCAGCATATCCTTGAAGAGTGTACAAAATGTACAAAATGCATTTATACAATTTCTTATATGAAATTTATTGAGCTACTATAAACATGATTTCATTTTAATACGGTAACATAGGTTTTTAATTCACAAATATACCATTATAAAACAAGAGACTCAGGGAGATATCTAACACTTCTCACTTGGAAACTTGTGAGCTTTTTTGGCTCACAAAAGCTTTGATAAAAATTATTACTTTTTACATTTTCTCTTTTTTTTTAAGCATTTCCTTAGCTAGCTGGTATGCCCTCACAATTTATGAATGTAGAATATCTCTTTAATAGATGAGCCATAATACGGATGAAATCCAGCCAAAATCTTCCGTCAGCTGAACAAGAAGCAGGGTGGTTTTAAAGGTGCCTTCATTAAAGAAAAGAAATGTACTTTGCTGCAGTGAGTTAAATTAAAATCAGAGATATAAACTTTGATTCAGGGCCTCATGTCTATTCTAATGAGCACTTGAGTTGCCATAAAGTCCACGGAAGACTAAATATGCAGACTTGCACTGCACACTGAAGTAAACAGAGTAACTCCATCTATTTCTATTTTAGAGCTTTATACTCTCGTTGGGTTTTCAAGTGAGAAATATATGGCCATCTCTTTCTAATTGTTATCCAGTCAAGTAGCACAGTTGTTTTCCTGATAAACCTGAGTCAACTTTTAACAGTACCCCCTCTATTTTTATAACCACCTTCTGCATGAAGGAACTCTGCTTTATACAAGTGAAAATACAGTGGCCAGCAGATTTACCTACGTTCCACACTGCCACCTCTGGATGAAGAGGAAAGCAAATAGAAATGACTTATTTCAGTTTTCATTCCTGGAAATGAGAACATACTACTAATCTATCTTGATATTTTCCTTTTTGATGTAAATAGCTAGTGATATTGCAAGTCACAAAAATATTCTAAAAGTAATTTTTCCCCTTAAGATTAGCATTTGAGTTTCTGAGTCATGTGGTTAAGCAACAGCCACGACAATTTAAGATCAGGCTTGTCTTTTATTATTTCTCACAGGAACAATATTTTTTTTTCCCTTCTGAAATGAAAACAGCAAACTTGGAAAGTCATGGAACAAACAGAAATAGTAATGTTTATAGTAAGGAAAGTGGCATGCCATCTCATAACCTTTTAAAAAAACTTTGTTTAACAAAATATATATATTATACAATAAATGTGATTGCTCACAGGAAATCAATCACAACATGCAATTCATTTATTCACTTCAATACATCCTGCTTGGGCACCTTTAAGTTCTTCCATCGTCTCAACACCACTTTATATTTATCATTCTCATTCTTCTCAGATGCTTTCCTTAAAACAACTCGCATAACTACGGCTGTTTCTGTTTCTTTGTCTTCTCCAAGAATGAGATCCAATGTATCGCCAACCTTTACCTGAAGAAAAAAAAGGGAGGGGAAGAGAAAAAATTACCGTGTTTTTTTTCCTTGAGCAACTATATGAATAACCTGCCTGACATTGATTTGACTGCTTTCATTCCCACCATTTTGAAGCTTGAAGCAAAGCTGCCAAGTTGACTGCTTAATAGGTGTACTTTTTTGTGGTATAAATTCTATGATTCGAGGATGTTGTGGTGCCTTAAGAATGTATGCATGTATAAGAAAAAAAGTTGTAAACCCATAATCAGACATTTCTAATCCATGAAACTTAGAATCACAATAAAGAAGCTACAGCAGTAATATGACACAACACCATAAATCATTTACTGTACTCGTGAGTCCCCACTTGGACTACTGTATCCAATTTTGATCACTAAGATCCAAAAAAGATGCTGTGACTCGAGAAAAGAGTGCAGAGAAGAGCAACAAAAATGATGAAGGATCAGTTAAGGGAACTAGGTGTGTTTAACCTAACAAAGAAAAGGGTTAGGGATGACATGATAGCTGTCTTCCAGTACTGGAGGAATTGTCACAGAGAAAAGGGGGTCATGTTATTCTCCAAAGCACCTGAGGGCAGGACAAAAAGAGAAGCAACCTGGAATAAAAGAAAAATTTCCTGACAGAACAATTAATCAACCAAACAACTTGCTTCCTGGGGTTGTGGGTGTTCCATCGCTGGAGGATTTTAAGAATCAAATTATTCTATGGTTAAATTGTTGTTGCTGTTACTAACTGAATTTCTATGTGCTGAATCTACCAGATCTATGACAATTTATAGCTACAAATAATAAAATGTTTATATTAAAATTTGCTACAGCCCCTAATGGACAATACAATATACTTCGACCCCTCCCTCTCCCTCAAAATAACAATGATCATATACTCATATACAGAAGAAGAAAAACGTGCCAATGGTGAACCAACAATGTCCAAAGCAAACATTTTCTCCAACTTCTGGGAGGCCATCAGTGAGAGAACCAGTCTCAGTAGTAGGGACAGGCTGTTCCAGAGAACTTGCACTGAGATGGCTCATTGGCAATAAGAAGATGCCTATAAAGGCAGCAATCTCTTGTATAGCCCACTGTAGAAGTCTACAAATGGTGATGAAGGCATAAGACCCATAGCCAGGTCCTCCTCTTTCAAGGAAGTCAGAGAGAAAGCTCATGGACCCAGACAGTTAACACATTACTCTGTTACTCAGAAAATAATACAGATGCCTCCTAAGACCAATGCTGCTAACATAGCTGAAATAAATAAATAAGTAAGTAAGTAAGTAAGTAAGCAAGCAAGCAAGCAAGCAAGCAAGCAAGCAAGCAAGCAAGCAAGCAAGCTGTGCTCTACATGGCTTCACTTGCCTTGATTACACTATCTACTGTTACTCCTGGCAGGGTTTGAATACTGATAGGTTATGATTAGTACAAATTTGAATGTGATTTTCATTTAGTATGGTTTATAAATTGATACCAGATTGTGTTTAATGCAAGCTAGGGTTGTTAGTGTGAGGTGGTGTGTGCACGGTTGGGATTAGTGCATGTGCAGTTGATTAGACACTAATCATCATTTGTGTAAAATGGAGAAAAGGGAAATTCCATTCAAGGAAAGCTCAAAACAGAAGAGGCTCTTTTTGAAGAACTATAGCAGGATATAGGAGATAGCTAGTGGGTTTATCCTCTTTTATTGTTATACATTATTTCGTTAATGATCATATTAGAATATATGTTCAAAAATTTCAGTGGCCCATTTCCACCAAACTATAACCAATTACCCTATCTTCCATAGGAACCTCACTTTAAAAACATGTGAATTCAAATAGTACAACCATTTCATAGAATTGATTAACCACACTAATTGAGACCTACTTGTACAACACTAAACTATGGTATAAATTATCTGCACAAGTTCAAGAGAAATCATATATTTGCACATTCTCCCTTATCCTCTTTTTACTCAGTTAACTCTACTTTTTTTTTAAAAAAAAATCCTGAATTCTTGATCCACGCAAACCAGAAATTATAGCTTCAGATATAATCTGTTTATTTGAACAATCTTGTGGTTGAAAGTGGCTCACTTTGAATCTGATGAAAGTCTGCTTTAAACCATACTGCCTTTGTTCAGATTTAGTTAAGTAAGCCAGAATTCTGGCTCAATAAAGAAAAAAGTAGAATGTGGGTGCATGCTAAATTCCCCTTTGGATTTTAACTATCAGTACACTAAAAACTGGTTTATTGATCAAAAGCACACCAAGCCATGACTTGGACAGGACTAATAGAGAAACAAGCCAGAATTTCCAATTTGCACATAATGTTAAGCAATCTTATCAACATTGCCATCCAGATATCTGCAGAAGCCCGCCCCCCTCAAAAAACCCCAACAAAATAATAGTATTAACCTTCTTCCTTACTTACAATTAAAACAGAGTTCTAGTTTAACACAATGATCAAATTAACAAGCCAGAATTTTTTTGAAAGTGAAATAAAGGATGGAGGAAGAATGAGAAGTGTTGCATGCCCCAAACTTTAGATGAACTTACTCCAGTTCATCTGACATTAAATTAGGTCTAAGAGATACACTGAACGAGCTCAATGTTTTTGAAATATGATATTGGTTGTATAATACAACATGCAACTGTTATTTTAATAAGCTGGTTATCAATATGTAAATAGTTCTAGAAATAAAAATAAGCAAATGGCCAAAAAATCTTGGGTCCCAATGCTGCAAAGAAAAATGTCTTTTATGTAGTGATGTGATCCTGTTTCACTATGTAATAGTGAGAATTAAATCTTAACCCCTGATTTCTCATGTTAGTTTAGGTTATACCGTGAATTTCAAAGAGTCTTACCGATCTGCTTTTCTTCCACAATTTTTCTCCATTCAGTCTAAGCTCACCATTGTAGAATGCATCTTCCACTTTGCTTTAAAACAAAAAGAACCCATTTTTATATTTAATATTCTTGCTATATTTTTTACAAAAATAAATACTAAGAATAACCTGTTCTACCGCTACAACGTATGTATATAGATAGCTACATCTGTGACTCAACCTTGGCAACTTTTAAAAATGTGTGGACTTCAATTCCCAAAATTCTGGGAGTTTGAAGTCCACGCATCTTAAAGTTGCCAAGGTTGAGAAACACTGTGTTAAATCATATCAATTAACATAAATTATAACATTTCCCTTTAGCATTTCTCTGCTCTAGTGCAACTGATTCACTATGTACGGACCTGCAGCTATACTGTAGTCACCTTTTACAGAAAGAAAATCAATGTTGCATTTCTTAAAGCTAAATAAGGCTGTAATCCTATGCGTACTTTTGGTGAAGCAAATCCTATTAAGCTCATTCAGGTTTTCTTGAAAGGAACATTTCACTGCTCAAAAAAATAAAGGGAACATTTTAACATGGAACTGAAGGAGTTTGCGTTCCCTTTATTTTTGGGAGCAGTATACATTAAAAAAAACAGCTTTCAGATGGAAATGCCAATCTTATCATGTGAGCAACTGATCATTTGTAGAAACTGTTGGTCTGTGATCAAAAATCAAGAACAATTTCTACTTAAATCTGGTTTGCTACATTCTGCAAGTAAAATAACAATGGTTGATAAACACATGCCTAATCTTTCTGCTCTTCATTCAAAGCTTTTTACTATGTATATTTAAATACACAAAACCCTGAAACAAATGACAAAGTCTAAGCAAGAAACGTGCATGCATATCATGGCATCTGGAAGCTTTAATTAAAGGAATGGCCAACGGACTGCAAATTAAGTTGGAAAAGTAGTCTCATTAAGAGCTATTTTGTTTTTTTTAATGACTATCAGCTGATGCTAATAGTTGTCTTTATTTTTTTAATAGCCAATTTTACAGTATTTAACTGACCAGTCTGTTTTCATAGGGATTTTAATCACAAGCTACAAAAGTCATTTTAAATGTCCTTCCCAACTTAATGCTTTCCAGATGCTGTTACAACCAGCACCGGATTGGGGAAGGCTTATGAAGAATACTATCTTTAACATACTAGTATTAGCAAAACCAATATATTAATTGTATGTTAATAGTCTTCCTAAGAGGGAAACCTTTAACTAGCTTGCACTTAGCAACGTTAAACGAAGTATCATTAGCTATACCTTGTAATCTCTTTACTTACAGGTGATTTTAAACTTTTAGACTTACTTTCTTGCAATATCTAAACCAGATTTCAAGATTACATCAAAGCGGAAAGACTGCACTACTTTCTCAAGCTCTTTGTAATTCTTCACTATGCTGGGATCATCTTCAAACTCATCTTCTGAATCAGTTATCTCTTCAACAGTGTCTTCCTCCTCCAAGTCTTCTTCCACAGTTTTTTTCACATTTTTATGTGAGCTTTTGTTACTTTTGTGTCGGACCGAAATCCCTGACACACTTTTTGACCATGGTACTAAAAATACATGCTGTTGAATGGGAGAAACACAGAAATGTTTGGGGAGAATTGCTGTTCTGGGATGCTGGCTTGTAGCACAAAGAAAGGTCCTCCAGGGAGAGCGGAGTTTGTGAGGAGATTTGACCAGAAGTCCAAGCCAGACATTTAGATTTCTAAATGCGCCAAGAAGCAATTTATACCCTGTCATAGCATACCCTGGAACAAAGAATTAAACAGTTAGGCCGCTGCAAGTTAGAAATTTTACAAAATGAACAATGCAACGTCTTACACATTGTAAAGCAGGTGTCTTCAAACTTGGCCCTTTTATGACTTGTGGACTTCAACTCCCAGAATTCCTCAGCCAGCGTGCCTGGCTGAGGAATTCTGGGAGTTAAAGTCCACAAGTCATAAAAGAGCCAAGTTTGAAGACCCCTGTTCTAAAGCAACAAGCAATATAGGAAGGTATGGGATCCACAAAATTCCGAACACATTAAAGAACGTTGCACTGAATTCATTCAATTTATTTCTGAATACAAATGTCTGACCTTGTGATGTGAATTTGTTTTTAAATGCCAGGGACTGGGTTATAATCTTAGACATAAAAATCATCTACCCACAATCCAAATAATTAAAGACCTTTGTTCTTTGGCTTTCCTATGCAGGGTTAGGCAACATAATATCAACAGGTGCTACTGATATCCTAAAAATCTACAATGCCCACAAAATCATCATCCTAAATTCTGTATTACTGCATTCACAATAATTCAGTGGCTTACATTAACTTACCAGCAAATAAGTATCCTTTTCATGATCTGTCCACAAACACTATTCATAAACAAGGCATTGAAGACTAGTGGGAGAAATCTATTGCTTTATCCATGAATCTACTGTTATGCTGGGCTATGACTGTAACAAAGATTGATTTGAGTCTACCGTGATGAAGCATATTCTGAAAAATGGGTTCAGCGTGAAGACCTCAGTGAAATCTTCATTGTTTTTTTTCTCAAGAGAGTTACATTTTGAAATGAAGCATAGCCCTGCAGTGTGACATCCTGCTTCGACTGTTCAAACTTTCTTAGGAAAAAAAGCCCAAACTACACATTATTTATTTAATAGTTTATTTCTTCTTGGGCAGGCAATTTAAAGCAGTTTACAATCAAATAATTTAAATAAATTATAATAAAGAAGTATAAAAGATTGGAAATGGATGAAAAAAAAATCCCAAGGCTTTCACTAGAAAGAATGCCCACCTATGAATAACAGCAAAATAACAGTAGGTCAGTTGTGGTACTGGATGCACAACAGGACTGCCTCTGTTCACCTTAGTAACCAACCTGCCAGATAAAGGTAAAAGCAGACTGTTAGATATCCTGCTCCCAAGTTTTCAAGGGCACTCTTTGTCAAACACAAGATTGGTATGGTAGTTAATTGGTAGCCAGTCAGTTGCTCCAATAAAGATGCAATGTGTGCATAGCCAGACCTCCCACTTATCTAAACATGAGGCTACCAGAGTGTGAACAAGAGCAGGTAGGTTTCCACATGCAGGAAAGATATTTGTCAATGCAGCAAGATATTTCGTTAAGGTGTTCCTTAAAAGGTCAGTTGGTCCTCCAATATCAATTACTATTCCAGAAACATCTGAAACTATTGTAAGTTTTCAAACTCTTGAATCCCCACCCTAGTCCAAATAATAAAAATCTGAAGAAGTGGGATCAAATTCCACTCAAGGCAGATTCACTAATTCCCATTCCTTGAAATTTGATTCATGAGCTGTCCTGAGGGAATTCCACTTCAATTCACTGGCGCCCATCTATCCTGTAACAGAATCTAGATACTCCTTCTAAATTTGCCTGTTCTCTCTTGATTTAGGTGTCATGAAGTAATCAGCATGTCTTTAACATCTGATGACATTTCACCCCAAACACCTGATGATGATCATCATTATATATAAATAGCATTGGGGAAAATTAGTCCTCTGTGACACCCACAGAATGTACAAGCACAGTGATGCAAGCTATTTTCCAAGACCAAAACTCATTCTGTCCTAAAACCAATCCTAAATCCTTTATCAGAAAGGATCAACAAAATTAGTGTTCTCCAAGAAAATCTGAACTGTACAAATATTACCTTCTCCAGCACTTTACCCAAAACAGAAGTATTATGGTCAGTACTAATCCCCTGGATCCAGAGAGGGCTTTTTCAGAAATGGGCAAACAAGGACCAACCTTAAAATTAGGGGTCTCAATTCATCATGGAAACATAAGCTCTATATTCTACCTAGCCAATCCCTTATTTGTTATTGCAAATAAGCCAAGATGGTTAAAGATCAAACGCGTAGGCAGTAGGCCTCCCAGCAGAAGCAAGTCCATTTAGTTTTCAGCTTGTAACTTTATGCTGTGGACTGCAAGCAAGTTTCTACCTAGCTCTAAACATCAGCGATTACACGGAACTCTAAAAGCAGCATAGAAGTATTCACACAACCCTCAGGGTAGTCTAATTTTCCTTAAATTAATACAATACTGTACTGACTGAATTGACTTGTTAACGTCTCGCACAATATGACCTGCAGAATACAGTCCACCCATAACAAGAAACGTGTACAAGAGACCAACTATTTCAAGCAATCGTTGGTATTACTTGGACGGCAGACGAATTAATAGGTCACAGCCGCACTCCTAATTTTTTTTCATCCCCTGATCTTACAAAGGATCGAACCACAAATGCCACGGAGATCAAACGCCCCTGGTTTGGTGTGTGTGAATAAACTTCGCAGAGGGCAATGACAAGCGCCAAGGTCGAATTCAAGGGAACCCTACCGTAAATACGGTTAAAACCGCGCTACAATCCCGACTGTAAACCTTCCGCAGCAGATCTAGCACCGCGCGTGTAACCCCCGCCCTCTGCCCGGTTGCCTAGCGGGCCTGCGTCCGATTCCGGCCTCCCTTCGCCCAGAAGGTAGAGGGAACCGGAAAGCGCTGGTTCTTCGCCCGGGGCCGAGCAGCGCCCGCCGGCCTGGCCGCTCTATGACCCCGCGTGCCACACTACCTGCCTTCGCCCGGCGCTTGCAACCCAAAGCCCGCCGCGCGGCCCCGTTCCGAGCTCGTCCTTTCCCAGCTTTTCCGCAGGGATCAAAGGGCAGCGGCCGAGGCGGAGCCAAGTTTTTGTCGGAGGCAACAGCGTCCCCTGCTGGAAAGAAGGGCCTCGGAGGACCTGGCGGCTGTGGGCCGAAGTTCTCTGGGTTTCTGTTGGCGGTTCCTCCGGAGGCGCAGAAGAGCCAAGCCGGCGGCTGTGGGCGATCCAATCTGAGAGATTGGTCTCAGTTTATAACTGGATGGGCTTCAGAAAGTCGGGACGACCTCGGAAAGATGCCACAGTTGCACCTATTTTGCAGTGGCGCATATTGAACTCCCGGAGTAGGGCGCGTTTCTCCCTTCTCGGTTTGTGAACTTTCCTCTGGAAAGATACTGATTTGAAATTGTGATGTTAGAGATTTCCAACACAAAACCACTCAAAGCAACAACTACAATGAATACATTTATAAGATAAGACGGATAGCATTTCCCTCAGTATGGCCCTGCTGGATAAAAACGTTTTCATCATAGAAGAAACATAATTATAGATTACTATTGCAAATCCCATTCATAATCTCAGAAACACAATCCAGCATATATTTATTTCCATTACTGTTCTGGCCTCCCTGCAGTCTTGTGAGGTAGGTAAAGCAGGGATCTGAACCTGCATCACACCATCATAGTCCAATAGTTTAACTGCAAAACCACATCTGTTCTTGCAAGCCATTTCCACTTTCTTTTTGCAACCAATAATAATAGAAAAACCTATGTGCCTCTAGGACAGCCAATATTTCTTGTCTAGGCCAGCAGTCTTCTAAATCTAGTCAGCTGGACACATGAAAAATGTATAAGAATGATGTCCCTTCCTTAGTCCCTCTCCCACAAATTGTCAGCCACTCCATCTTAATGTGGAAATGCCTTTCTTATTCTGAAGGCAATCAAAGATATCATATGAGTGCCAGCTTCCCCTATGTTGTACTGTATCTTCTAGGAAAGAGGTTTTCCGTGTTCCTTTGCCATTAGGCCTCATGTCTCCAAGTGTTAAGTCTGCATTATCTGAATTGGATACCCCCAGGAAACAGAATTCCTTACAGCTCCACTAGAAATTTCTGAATATCTCTTCTTCAATTTGTCAGGTGTGCAGTTTTCATTTAGTTTATTGTTGTTGCTGTATGGTTCCCCACCATTTGTTAGCAAGTGTTAAGATGCAGTAGATAAGTACTGGAAGAGTATGTGCTAGTGTAGAGGAGTGATAGTGTAGAAGAATATGGACATTAACCTTGAAGGAATGCAACAACAGACAAACATCAGTTTGAGCAGGTGAGAAAGAAACTCAAGATTGTCCCCCTCTTAGTGTCTTTGAACTAAGAAGAAGGGAGAGAGACACTGACCGGATTTCAAAATTCTCTTATTATGCCCTCTTAACAATAAAATACAGTTGCAGTATGGTGTCTGTTTCCTGACCTGGCCTACTTTGAAGGGCTGATGGCCTTACCATGCTGAAGAACAGTCTAGCTTCCTAACCTAGTATCTTTTAAGTACTGAGTGGGAGAGGGAAATTTTCACTGTCCATGCTTCATGCAGAAATGTTGAGTCAGCCCCAGCCTTATAGCTTGTGTCCTGCTTTGCCAAGGGCATAAAATTGTACAGCTCAGCACATGCTCCCTGTTAAGTCCTGAAAGAAAGAAAAAACCTCTGTGTTGTCAAGCAGAAACTTTTTTTGTTCTCATAGAAATTCATAATTATTATTGACTGTCATAGGTTTGCTTGTTTGGTTGCTGTTTAATTATACAAGGCAATGTGTGATATTAACTTCCAAACCACCATCAAACTTCTCCCCTGAAATACTTAGCGAAGACAAAAATCAATTTGCATTAACTGAGTGTTCCACTTATTAAAACTGCTCACATTAAATTAAAGTGGGAGCAGTAATTTCACCACTGTGACTCATGAATGTTTTTTATGGTCTAGTACATATATTGGCAATGAAGAGTTAGATTTTTAAATACCTGTCATAGTTATATAGTTTTCAGAATGAATTTTGGTTTCATTGTTTGTTTGCTTGACTTTGGGATAATGGTCCCTTCCTTTGAACTCATCTGTGAAGGTTATTGTTGGATGGTTTGTTGTTTGTGGTGGTGGAGGGAAAGAACCTTTAAAAATCTAAAAGAGGCATTGAGGTGAATAAAATATATATTTGTCCTTTAAGCTGTAATAGTTAAGGGGGGATTGGAAAGAGACTAGTGTTACAGGTATTATGTTTACCTTATATGCAGCTCTATCATTCATCTCAATTGTATTTGTTTCCTGTATCACATTGCTATGCTATGATTCATCTTTATTGTTCCTCTGATGCATTTTCCTATTCCTGTTGTATTCTCATTCTAAGAAGGTGGCATCTGCACAGTGATGGCTTGTATTGTATTTACTTACTCCACATGAAATATGGTGTCAGAAGCATCTGAATCTGCATTGTCTCTACACATTTGATGCATGCCAATCTAGCACTTGCGGTCCTGTCCTGGAAGCCGAGCATTTGAAGCCAGAAAATCAGCATCTTGGCAGCTGCTAACAGCATACCACTGCCTGAGACAATGAGGCTGAGTGGAGATTGCAGCAGTAACTGGGACAACTTCAGAGCAGAGTTTGAGGATTACTCCCTAGCCACAGGCTTAAATGACAAGCCTGCAGCAATGCCAGCAGCCACACTAAGGAAGCTGATGGGGAGCAAATGCCTCCATGTTTACAACCCTTACAAAGGAGCAAAAAAGTGATACTAAAGCCATCCTAGATGCCTTAGAAGTCTTTTTCAGACCCTCTACAAATGTCATAGATGAAAGATATACATTTGGAAACTAAGATTCGCCCCTCAAAATCCTTGGCAAGGCCACTGATAAAATAGCAAATCCTCCAAGTCTACAATGAGGTGTTTGAGGGCCCCATAATATCTGTTCCAGGAGAGGTTCACTTTGAACTTGATCCTGCCATGTCACCAGTACAATGTGCCCCACGCAATGTGGCAATAGACATTAAGCTGCAAGTCAAAGCGCAACTGTGCAAATATGAAGCTGAAGGACATATTACTTGAGTATTTCAGCCTACCGATTGCATAAGCAACATGGTTGTTATTACGAAGCTGAGAAGATCAGAATCAGCACTGATCCCAAGTTTCTGAATTTGGCCCTGAAACGGTCACACTACCTAATGCCAACACTTGATGACATTTTGCACAAACTACTCGCAGCATGGGTTTTCATGCTTGTTGACGCCAGAGATGCCTTTTTACAGTGCAAACTGGATGAAAAGAGTAGCTACATGACCACATTCTGGACTCCTTGGGGCAGAAAGAGATGGCTCAAACTACCTCTGTAGCACCAGAGGTGTATCAATGAAAACAGCATGAACTTTTGAGTGGGCTCAGTGCAATTGACATTCTCATAGTTGGCTGTGGTGATACAGATGAAGAAGCTGAGCATGACCATGATGAGAAGCCAATAGCACTACTAGACCAGTGTAGGCAGGTGATGCTGAGGCTCAGTGCAAACAAATTGCAGTTCAAGGTGCAAGACGTCCGTTTCTATGGACATATCCTGTCCTTACAAGGCTTAAAAGCTGACCCAGATAAAATTAGAGCTATTGTGGACCTGCTGCTGCCTGCCAGTGCCAAATCGGTGCAGAGATTTATCGCTTTTGTCACATACTTAGCAAAATTCCTGCCGCACTTGTCTGAAGTGTGTTAGCCTTGAGATGTCTGCTGGACAAAGATGCAGTTTGGCACTGGCTTCCCAATCACGACCAGGCAATAAAGGAGATAAAATGCTTGGTCACTGTTGCTCCGGTGTTGAAATACTATGTCACAAAGCCTGTTACAATTCAAAGTGACTCAAGCAAAAATGGCCTAGGATGTTGCCTATTGCAAGAAGATCAGCCAGTTGCATATGTGTCCAGGGCTCTATCATCTGCTAAGTTAAATTACGCTCAAATCGAAAAGGAATGTTTAACTATTGTATTTGCCTGACAGCTTTTCTATCATTATCTTTATTGCCGGGATACAATCACAGCTGAAACTGATCACAAGCCCCTAATAGCCATATTCAAGAAGCCCGTTTTGTGCGCTCCCAAGCGTTTGCAGAGCATGATGCTTACATTGCAGCATTACAACCTCAACGTTGTCTACAATAGAGATCCCCAACCTTTTGGGCACCAGGGACCGGTTCTGATGGTCATAAAGCGGGTCATCGTGACTGGACCCAGTTTTATGACCTTTTTTGTGATGATAGTTAAGTGAATGTTATGGTTGTAAAACAACCACCTTGAGTCATAAAGTAAATGCCACAGTCATTAAGGGAATCCATTGTTTGCTGTGAGGCAGATTTGCCAAAAACCGGAAGTAAAAACCAGTTTTTGGCAAAAAGATCATAAATTGCAGTTATGTGACCATGGGTCATTGCTAACAACCATAAATGTGGGCCAGTTGCTGAGCACCCAAACCATGAGAGGGAGGCCTTGCCATTAGAACTTCAGAATCTGGCTGTAAGTACATTTTTAGTGGTCCCGTGTAACTTCAAATGGTTGCTAAGTAATCTGTTGTAAGTCAAAGACTATCTGTAGTAGTTTCTAACATGAGTGTCTTATCATCCAGAGAACCAGTCATAGTCCTTTTTTATATCACTTCAGAGTTTAGAACACTGGTGTCAAACTCGCCGCGTCACGTGACGTATCGCGACTTCTTTTGCAATGCTGGAGCTGGGGTGGGCGCGGCCTCCACATGATGCCACCGGGCCACAGGCCGGCAGTTTGACACACCTGGTTTAGAACATAGACTAATTAAATTAAGCTGCAAGAAAGCAAATCCTGCTGACAGCATGCTGGTTGAGGAATTCTGGAGTTGAAGTCCACAAATCTTCAAATTGTTAAGGTTGAGAACACTCCCTTGAAGTATTAGAAATAAACAAACAAGTTTATATTCAGTCAATATTAATTACAGTTTAGGCTATTAGTGTTATGACCTTTGTAATTATTTGTTTTTTTTTCCATTCAAAGGTAAAAATAGCATTAGGAAGAGATGAAAGAATATGTGACATACATCAAGGTCTTTGTTTCAGATTTTGGTCTTCAGCTAAATTATTTGATATTGAAATCTCCATCGTATTGTTACTTGGTATGTGTATTGGTGTGTATATATACATACATACACATACATGTACACACCCAAGGTAATAAGAGCAAAAGTAGATGGACAAAAGTTTAACAAAATTAAAATACCAAATAATAAACACGTAAAAGAAAGCAAAGAAAAAATAGTAAATTTTTAAAAACTTTTAAAATGATGAATAGCTATTTAATAACTTTCCTAAAAGATAATAATTTTCTTCTTCCGTGATACTAGAATAATTTTCTCTAACCTGGTGGCCTTTGAATATTTTGAACTACAATGCTGGGAATTCCTTGCAGAATCTTGGCTTTAGCACAGCCTTGGGGGATCTCTTGTGACTTTGCCTTGCTGGAGTCACATCTCCACATCTGCCTTCTCCAAAGCTGGGCACCATCTAGCAGAGGGGTCTTCAAACTTGGCCCTTTGATGACTTGTGGACTTCAACTCCCAGAATTCCTCAGCCAGGCAAGTTGGCTGACGAATTCTGTGAGCTGAAGTCCACAAGTCATCAAAGGGCCAAGTTTGAAGACCGCTGATCTAGCATCTCCGGGGATTCTTGACACCCAATATCCTGGTGGAAGCTCAGTTTGGCCATTTGCACTGATGCCAGAACCAAGACACTGAGACAACAGGGTTTCTCCAAATCACCCTGATCCAGGATTCCTCCCAATCCTCATATTTGGGATCTGTTTGTTCTCTCTTACAAGTGGATTGAGCTTCTTTTCATTTCCTAACCACTTAAGCTCTTAGACTGGGTATGGTGACTGTTTCAGCAACATGTTTTTTTCTCAGATCTTTTCCAGAAATTGTATTCTTACAAGAACAGCTGGCACATTCTCATTTCCCTCTGTGCTCTTTCTCCTATTGGTCTTAAAAGTACTGAATTAAGGGTATATGAATAGAGGGAGGTGGTGAGTGTAAATGCCAGTGTTTTGTTAGTGTTGCAGAAAGTCTGTCCCATTTGATGCCTTGTCTTTGGCTCTTACCCTGGGGGCTTATCCAACTCACACTGAGCAGGTGGCGAATGCAATGAAAAAAGAAACAGCAATCAAATTAAATGCCAGTTATGTTTAATATCCTTAGTCGCCGTGACAGCTACACGTTCCATCAGCAAATGCTAATTAGTTTGAATTTGCTTATGTTTGTATTCCCATTTTGCTTCTGATTAATTGCATTATGACTTGGAAGAGGATGTTCTTTCGTCTAATTAGCAGCACTTCTTTCTGTAACCTTTTTCTAACTTTTCAGGGTGAGGTTTTCTTTACCTAGGTGCTCAAGGAATAAAATCAAGATTGCAGGCAACATCTCCATATGAATGCAGAAAGAGTTGTCCCTGAGAAAAAGGGATGTGTGTATGCTAATTTTAGGAGGCATTTTAACAGCAGCACTCGTGGTGTTTTCAGTTTGAAAGCAACATTTATTTACCCCAGTACAGAATGCAGTAAGCGCAGCTCTGGACCAAGTAGATGATTAATAGGAAAGAAGAGCCAATTGACACCACAGGAGATCAGTGTTGGAAAACTTCTGTAGGTAATTTCCAGTTTGAGAGCCAATTTAGTGTAGGGATTAAAGCAGGGGTGTCAAACTGCCGGCCCGTGGGCCAGTTTCATCATACCGGAGCTGTGCCCACCCCATTGCCGGCAATGGCAAAAAAGCTCTGATACGTCGCGCGACGTCACGTGATGTCGTGAGTTTGACATGCCTGGATTAAAGCACCAGGCTGCAAATGTGAGATCAGGAGTCCTTGTCCTGCTTTAGCACAAAACCAACTGAGTGGCCTTGGGCCAGCCAATCTCACTCAGCTCTAAGAAGAAAGCAATGGCAAACCACTTCTGATATCTTGCCATGAAAACTGCAGGGACTTGTCCAAGCAGCCACCAGGAGTCAACATTGACTTGAAGGCACCAATACTTTAGCATTTTATCCACCTATCGAGTTCTTCCCAAGAACCTGGGATAGGCAGATGTTGGTGTTTGAAGGGGTTAACATAAGCAGTTCCATGTAAAGCTGCCTTTTGCAACTGGCTGATGGTGATTTTGTTAATGTGGATGGTATTCAAGTTGTTTTGGGAATGCACTTAAGGAGCCTGTTGCTATTGGTGCCATCTTTGCTTTCTTTTGCCAGTTACACTGTTTCTGTTTTCAGCTCTTTGTACATTTTGATTTTCTCCAGTTCTTTTCTTCTATTCTACTTTCTCCAGGTACTATCCAGACTTTTTTTATCTTTCTTATCAACAATCATTAAGTCTGGAGTGTTGTATGTTTCATTGATCATTAAGTCTGGAGAGTTGTATGGCAAGGGCTTAGCGAGAATTTGCATTATTTATATATCTCTGGTAATATATAGTAAAAGGCAGAGAACTTTCCTGGGCCACTGCAGTTCAATCCTGTATTTAATCAGCATGGACAGTCCCAAAGAGGTTATTCCAGCTTTGACTCTGTTATATACATAGTAATGGCAGAACAGAGATGGAAAGTAGGACACCAGGTGATCTCTCCTTTCTTTTGTACCATTAAAGAAACAATGTGGTAAATGAGGATGGTGTATCCAACAATGATACCCTTGGTTTAGTTCTGGTTTAGCCCCTCATTGTCATGGTTTATGGTCTCACATTACATACAAAAAGGCATGTCGGCTTTTCAAACCAACCACGGTAGAAGCAAGCCATTGTGCAGTGCAATGTGTGAACTTAGTTCTGTGTATCTGATCAATTATATTCTAAGCACTGAAGCTGAGAACACTTATGCACAAGAGTGCATTGTGTCATTCCCACTCCACAATCCTGAAGCCAATCTGTGGGGACCTCACATCTGCTGACTTCAGGATGTTGAGAGAGAACTCAATGTGCTGGCCCCAGTATTTCCTCCAGCTGATCAAGAGGCACCAAGAAGTTTAAAGGGGGGGAGGGGGAGGGGGGAGGGGGAGAGAGAGGGAGGGGGGAGAGAGAGAGAGAGAGAGAGAGAGAGAGAGAGAGAGAGAGAGAGAGAGAGAGAGAGAGAGAGAGAGAGAGAGAGAGAGATGCACTCTCAAGCAATAAGACCAGCTTGGCCAAATAAGGCTGAGCCAGCAATCCATTGACTCAGCTCTCAGGCACAGCCGATGTGTAAGGTTGGAGAAATCCCAAGCTGATCTGAACTGGCACAAAGTGCCCTCATGTGCTCTGATATATCAGCAAAATACACTTTAGAGCAGGCCCAGGTTTCCTGGTTATTGCAGGACTCCTTGACTTTGCAGCCTCCGAATCTAACGGGTCTGGCTGAATATGCAGGTAAGAAGAGTTGAAATCCCACAACATTTGGAACATCACAGCTTCTTTAAAAAAAAATCTAATTATTACTCTATTGTTACTATTGTTACTATTACTAAATTACTATTATGAACAGCCCAGGTATTCATATTTAAATAAGATTGTTGATTTTAGTTTTTGCAATCATGGGGGATTGCAATATTTAATTTTTTTAGCAGGAAAGGCATAACATTCATAAGATTATATTTCAGTTAATTTTATTTCAACCAAAGATTTATATACAGGTAGTCCTTGACTTAACAACAGTTCATTTAGTGACCATTTGGAGTTACAACTGCACTGAAAAAAATTGACTTAGGACCATTTTTCACACAACCATTCTAGCATCTCCATGGTCATATAATCAAAATTAAAATGCTTGGCAATTGACTCATCAAAGTCAAAGGGGAAGCCAGATTCGCTTAACAACTGTGTTGCTAACTTAATAGCTGCAATGATTCACTTAACAACTGTGGCAAGAAATGTTGTAAAATGGGGCAAGATTCACTCAACAACTGTCTCTCTTAGCAACAGAAAGTTTGGGCTCAGTTGTCGTAAATTGAGGACTACCTGTATATATCCATTCCAAACAATCTCCAATTTCCATTTCAACTTCAATGTCCAATTTCAGATATTTCTTTTTATTTATCTATTTTTTTGTATGTTATGAATAGGTCTTTTCTATTTAGCTTTTTAAAAAAATAACTACAAATTTCAGGTTTTCTCTTCTATACGCACACTACCATTCTCACTCACTCTTGGTTTTGCAGTTCTGTTCTCATTTAGGCATGTTTATAGCAGACCTATTGCAACAAAGGAGTCCAGCTTAGTAAGAGAACTAGTAAATTTCAGAAAATACTCATTTTCCTATAGCCTAAGTAAAGAGAAGGAAAAATTTCCATAGCCTGAGTTTTATTAATTTTTTCCCTTACCAAATAATTCATCAAGGAAATGCATTCTGCAACTGCATTTCATTATTTTACCAGTTAAGCATCCCATGACAAAATGTACTAAAACATAATAGCTTCCCTTCATTGATGGAGCTAATATTCCACATTTTTGATTAAATTAAGATGTCCACTTATTGAGACATCTTCATTATGAAAACTAGTCTTCCTCATTACAACTCATTGATGAGTCTTTGGCTCCATAATACAGAAACTTCTATCCAACAAAGAACTCACATAGAAATTAAGAAAAGGCTAAAGTAAATCCATCATTATGTTTTGCCATATTTTTATGACTTGTCAGACAACAAAGATTGATCACTCTTATTTACCCCCACCTTAATGCCACATTTTGGCCACCAGGTGGCAGAAGATCACCATACAGATATTTGAGAGGTCTTATAATAAGATACAGCGCCAAGTCATCCAGGTTTAGTGCACACTGGGCTGAGTATGAAGCCAGGCTTGCTGTAACATAAACCAGTTTTGCCTTGAGCTGAAGGGCATACATGCCTCTCATGGATGCTACATATATTTTAGTTATTTGGGTTTTTTTTCCAGTTGCAGCTAATGGCAATGACAAAAATGTCCACTAAAAATAGCATTTAGGTTCCCACATCACTCTAAGCAATGACTTTTATGAATAAACCACAGTTGGCTGATACTTAGTACACTAAGTCATAAACCATAAACCATAGGCCAGTGGTGGTGAACCTATGGCACGGGTGCCAGAGGCGGCACTCAGAGCCCTCTCTGTGGGCATGTGCACTGTCGCCCCACTCCTAGGCCTTCAGCTGGGTTTTATAAAACCTTTTTGCTTTAGGCCTCCGCCGCCATGTCCAAAAAAAAAAAGTTCAATCAATCAGTCAATTTCAACTTCTCAAGGGAAAAAAAAAGATCTTGCAAAGTTGGAATTGATTGAACTTTTTAGTCCCACCCAGTCTGCCGTTACCACCGCAGCCACGCCCACCCAATGGGCCACATCCACCCAATGGGCCACATCCACCCGGCACTCGACAATGCATATGTGGGTTTTGAGTTGCAGTTTGGGCACTCGGTCTCTAAAAGGTTCGCTATCACTGCCATAGGTTATTGAATACTGGTGGAGACACACTTTGAAATTTCATCAGGCTCCTGTTCTGAGGAATTCGACTGAAAAAAAAGGCAGAACTGAGTAGGGTTTAAAATGGTAGCAATGCTGAAACCGACAGCAATTTGCAATCATGTGCCACAGCCATAGCTGAGCAAATCACAGGGAGGGAAAATGGCAAAACCCCAAGTAGATGATTTTTTTTTACAAAAAGCTGGTGAGAATGTCAAAAATGTAAGAGAAGAAAAGCAATCAGGATTATCGGGAACAAAAGGAAGCCATTTGTGATTCATTTTGCACACTAGTAAGATTCCTTACTTCACAGCAAACCACAAATTGTTGCTGAGCAAACAGTATATGCCTCAATCTGTAGAAGGGCCAGATGAACAACTGATCTTGATTCTTATGAAGCTTTGGCCTCTTAGGAGTTCCATCAACTTCTGTCAGCTTCTGCTTTCTCCAGCTTTCAATTAACTGTATTGCTAGATATGTTGTTTTAATTCCAACCCTGTACAGGATGAGTGGTTAGGTGGCTGATCCTCATTACCAGTCTCATTTTAAAAGCAAAATTGTGACTGGGGACATTTGGATGCATACCTCCAGAGTTGCATTATTTTTAAGCAGGGGTGCTGGTAGAAGACAATGACACAAAATCATGTGTTGCTGTTTTAATGCATTTAGTTATTTTGAAAAGAAAGGGAGGGGGGAAGACAAAGGCATAACAACTACAAACTACAGGTATATAAAAAGTTTCAAGTGCAATAGTGTATAACATTAAGACTGAAAGAAAATACAAACTATTCCAATTGAAGAAACACTGCATTTTTACTTTATTTATCAGCTTGGATTAAAGGAAACAGACAACTGTTTCACACTTTATTACCTTCTGAGACACAACCTAGAAAGAATAGTGCAAGGACAGACAACTGGGGGCAAGTACTTGGTATAGTTCTAAATGTCACACTGACCCTAGTTCTCGTGTACAAGTCATAGAATACATGGCTTGTGCTGAGGTGATCCACATGGAATTTTTCTTTCGGTTATCAACTTTTGTGCAAATATCTTCATAGATGCAAATAAAGCGTTCAAGTCCTGAAATACAGCATGAGTCCTCCATTTTTACTGCAGTTGTGAATACAACCTATGATGTTTCCAAGAAAGTCCAGCTCAGCCAGGGGGCTTGTAATGTACTGTATCTATTATTTCAACGTGAAGGAATGCCTGAACATAAAAATACAAACATCCTTTCTGAGCATTTTGGAAGCAACTGGACTGACACGTAGCATTTTGGACACCATTGAAATGAATAGATTGCAAGGTCAGGGTGATGATGGGACATTCTGCAAAAATCTTGGGGCTGTGTATTAAAATCCAAGGTAGGATTATAGCACAATGTCCAAGAGATAGTATGTACCCAGCACTACTCATAATCTCAGTTTAGACTTGAACAATGGTTATTTCAGGTCTTCCAGAAGTGGAATTATTTCTTTGAAGTTGAAAATTTTCTTTGCAGTATCAAATAATGTAATTCGATGTCCCTATATATGAGGGTTGTGGTTTTTTTTGGTGTGTGTGTCTTCAAGTCAATTTTGACTCTTGGCAATTGCCCAGACAAGTCCTTGCAGTTTTCTTGGCAAGATATTTTAGAAATGTTTTGCCATTGCCTCCTTCCTAGAGCTGAGAGAGAGTGACTGGCTCAAGGTCACCCAGCTAGCTTCAGGCCTAAAGCAAGACTAGAACTCTCAGTCTCTCCATTTCTAGCCTGATGTTTTAACTACTGCACCAAACTGACTGTCTTATATATGATTATGTTCATCTAAAACTATGCTGTGCAAAAAGATAGTCAATACACTTCGAAGCTCTTGTGCCCATGTTTTTCTGCTTCAGGAACATCCATAATAGGCTGCCTGAGATTATTCTTTGAGAAAAGGGATAGAATTTTAATATTTCAAATGAAATTCTATGGCTGTACTGCTCACCAAAAAATTGGATTCAATCCACTACATTTCAGAACTGATTCAATCATCACAAACTGTTAAAAATGAAGCTGCAGGCCTTCTTCAGACCTCTCTTAATAACTTAAAACAGGGATCTTCAAACCTGGCCCTTTGATGACTTGTGGACTTCAACTTCCAGAATTCCTCAGCCAGGCGTGCCTGGCTGAGGAATTCTGGGAGTTGAAGTCCACAAGTCATCAAAGGGCCAAGTTTGAAGACCCCTGACTTAAAAGATGCCTGAAATCAATAAGCATCAAACCTGATCGTACTATGACCATGGCTTAGTCTTGCATTATAGCTCAAGAATTTGAAACTGATGTGTGCCCTAAGTAATGAGGAAGTTTCATGACTGGTCTGAGGATCAAAAACCAACATTTGCAGAAGACCAGTTTAGAGTCCAAGTGTTCTTTCTAATACTAGACATAGCGATCTCTCATATAAAACACAAATTTGCAGAACTAACAAGTAGTTTTACATTAACTGACATTAACGTAGCTATTAATCTTCATGTCAGCAACCAATGAAGAAGAGTTGTATACTGCTAGAAAAGTTTTGGTAAAGAAATGTGATAATGATTTGTTAGAAACATTTCCTGAGCCTGGCTCATATCCAGATTATTACTGAAGCCTAATAATAAAAAACAATCCAATAATAAAAAAGCTGTAGAATTTCTTATGAAAGAAAATCATCCTCAGGCATCAAATTTTACTGAGAGCGACAGCTCCAGAGAGGTCATGTTCTAAACTTAAACTTACCAAAAAATATGGAACCTTTGGTGCTCTCTGACCTTGATTATTTGTTTACAGATATTTCATTACCAAACTAGGTAATATCATCAATGGTGTTACCTAACATTGATGATGTTATCTAGTCTAGTAATATCTGCAAGCAAATAACAGTTGCGGACCAAAGTACAGTTGCGGACCTGCGCCTTTTTCGCCGAGCCCTGAAGGCTCATCTATTCCGTGTGGCCGGCCTGGCGTAGTTTGATTATGTTTTAGTGGGGGTTTTGTATGGGGTATTTTTAGAGCAGGCCTGTTATTTAATTTGATTTTAGACAGAAATTTGTGTATATTTATCGTGGTTTTTATTATCGCCTGTTCACCGCCCTCAGTCCCGTAAGGGAGATAGGGCGGTATATAAATTCAATAAATAATAATAATAATAATAATAATAATAATAATAATAACAACACCAACCAAGCTCAGAGAATAGCAAGGACTCCACAGCTCAACTCTGAACTACTCTTAAACTGTCTTTTACTGGAATTATAAAAAATATAAAAAAAACTATGAATCAATCTCTTCCAAGCATATCTAAGTGGCCTGCTGGTAACGTCACTCCAAAATGTGTGCCAAAACCCCTGCATATCTCAAAGATAGTTAAGTATATTTGTGGAGGAAAAGTTACAAAACAAAAACATTTAAGCAATCATTTCCAACTCTGCTCCCGTTGCTGTCACCTGGAGAGGGCCATAGATGATGTTGTTGGGTTTAGCCACTCACCTAACTGGTTCATGCAAGATGTGCAGGACCTGACTTCATGCAACACACGCAGGTAATATAGCTGGTAATACAGAAGGAAAAGAGGGAGAAAGGAGGATCAGTCAACAAATTTGTGCCCTGTCTTGCCTGCCTGTCTGAAAGGGGAACAACTGTTACTACTGGTTTTGGTTTTTTTTTGAAGATTACGTTTGGCTTATTGACTTGATCAGTGATTTATTGATGTTGAATTCTGTGCATACTCTTGCTCAGTCTGTGTTTAAAAAAAAACAAAAAACTCTGTACATATTCATGGTGTTTATCTTTCATTTTAAAATGGCCACAAAGGGCTATTGTTTTAGTCTCATTGGCTGCATAGTATGAGAGGCCCATCTTCCTTTCTTTGCCAGGTGCCAATTCTACCTATTACCCTGAAGGCAGTAAGTATAGATTTGTCCCCAGATGCCCAACTAAAATAATGCAGGTCTACTCTCCTTCCCTGTTGGAAGCCAGAAAAGAAATTATTTTCAAAATAAGGAGGGCAAAAAGGGACAGATACATGAAGGAGACAAATTACTAATTCAGAGCGGAAATGCTGGCAAACCAGTTTTGTGGTTAAGTCCAACTTATTACATTCAGAGATGAATGTGCAGGATTGATAATCATAAAAACATCCCGGAGACAGAAAATTAACATAACGAGAAGAAAACTAACTAGAAGAAGAAGAAGAAACCAAGAAAATTGGTATAACTATATGCATATTATAAAGGAATAGGGATTTATTTTGAGCAGTTGAAAAATAGTAGCAATGCATTCTAATTACATCACAGTGGCTGTCAACACCCAGGCCTAAATACAGCATACAGAATCCAAGTGCCAAATATGTGATTCTGCACAGAGAGAAAATACAGCTTTGGGACGTCTATCCAGCCACAAATTCCAGAAGCAGCAGGCACATTCTCAGGGCGATCCAAATAACAACTCTCAAGGGCATCTCCTGTGGGGACTGCTGTGTTCAATACATCAAAAACCCCTTTTATGTTGGAAATTATGATATTTCAGAAGCTTGCAGCAGGAAATGCCCTGGAAAACATCAGCTCTTAAATGCACCAAAACTCTCCTTCTTGTGCTCAAATAATTTAAATGAACCATTATTAAACCCAAGGAGCTTCAGATAGAGATTGCCACATGCTGATGCTAAATTATAGTTCATCCCATGCTCAGTTCTATCCCAACTGCCCTGACTTGGGACAAAAGGGAAGGTGTGTGTTTTAATATCAATTCAAGGTTGACATAGCAGACTAATATCAAGGTGTCTGTTTCTTCATTTCTATATTCCACTGTATGTCCACAGAAAGTTTGGTCTAGTGGTTATGGCACCAGCCTAGAAAGAGAGAGAGACCATGAATTCAAGTCCCACCTTAGACATGAAAGCCAGCTGGGTAATTTTTGGACCAGTCACTCTTTCTTAGCCTAACCCACCTCACAGGGTTCTTGTGGAGAAAATAGGAGGAGAAAGGTGCGTCGAAGATGGTCACCACTTTTGAGTTATTTGTAAAAATAAGAAAGGCAAAATAATAAAGACCAGGATGCATATAAATAAATTATATTTAAACAATTTTTTTTAAAAATCTGCAGCAAGGAAGAACGGATGGTTCAGATTCATAGGAGCGAAGGAGGAACATTACTTTGTTGCAATTTAAAGATTAAATAAAATATCAGGGAAAAGAACAGCGTACCTTTGTGGTCAAGCAGCCACAGGATGAGAAAGTCAGTGCGTGCTTTGCACGGCCTGGGCAGAAACCAAAAGGGTGCTCCCTGGGGGATGTAAGGGTGGAACAGAGATATGCTGGCAGAAGAGATCTTGATGGACTCCAGTTTTGAAATGAGCATACAGTACAGGGCCGTGACCGTGATTGGAGGGAGGAGGCCTACCAGGGGCTGTAGCCATAGCAGTTGGATATATTGCTAGATTAGAAAGAACCATAGTAGACCAATTTCCCTAAGAGAATTGTTGCAACTTAGGGCAGAAAACGGTATTTTTGAAACAGAGATTGGGTGGCTCATACTAGCAATGGGCAAGCATAAATTGTGAGGTAGCTTTAGATTCTGGATTTAAGGAAGAGGGTGCCTGCAGAGAGACTAAGGTGCATTATTCGAGTTATGTCAAACTATGCTGCATTTGGTAACACAAAGCTGGGCAAGTGGCTCAGTGGAGCGAGAGAAGATTAAGATTACGAAAGACCTGTGCAACCTGGACAGGACTGGGTGGAATTTAACAAGGAGAAAGGTCAAGTTCCGTATTGGGTAGGAAAAATGTATAGTATAGGATGGGAAGAACTGACTTGGCAGTAGTACATTTGAAATAGACCTGAGTGTCCTTGCAGCCAGCAACACAGCTAATCCTCGATTTATGGCCATTTAACACCGTTTGAAGTTACAACAGTGGTAAAAAGTGACTTATAACGATCACTGTGTCTTCATAGTCACATGATCAAAGTTCAGACACTTGGCAACGGGTATATATTTACTGTATGATGGTTGCAGTTTCCTGAGATCACATGGGGTTATGACAAGTAAAGTCAATGCAGGATTCATTTAATGGCCGTGGTAACAAAGATCCCAGATTTGGGCATGACTAACTTAATGACTGCATTGCTTAGTGACAGAATTTCTGGTCTCAATTGTGGTCATAAATTGAAAACTACCTGTATAACACAGAGGGTTAAAAACAGTTTTGGGAGATGTGAATGTGTTAAGGGGGTATGAAACCCAGATAACTGAAAGTAATTGTTCTATCTATTTTGTCCTAATCAGCCCTATCTGGAGTACTGTATCCAGTTCTGTGTACCACACTTCAGGAAAACAAAAAACACAGACATGTTGGAACAGGTAGTGAAAGGCCTGGAAACTAAAGCCTACGAAGAACAGTTAAAGCTCCTGGATATGTTTCGTTTACAGAAAAGAACACTATGGCAGTAATCTTTAAAAATCTGAGGGGTTGTCACTTAGAATAGGGAGTGGATTTATTCTATGTTGCCTCAGAAGAAAGAACCACAAATAAAGGGTTAAAATTACAAGGAAATAGGGGCAGACTGGACATTAAAAAGAACTTCCTGACTGAATGAGCTGTTAGTCAGTGGAATAGGCTGCCTCGTGATGTGGCAAATGCTCTTTCACAGGAAGTTTGAGGGTCATCTAACAGAGGTGCTGTAGTAGATTTTGCACTGGGCAGGGGATTGCATTAGATGACGTCTACGATCACTTACAACTCTATGATTCCTCCTTCAGTTTAAGGCCCTGCGCCCAAAATGAGAAGATCTACCTTCATGCCTTATTCCACAGGGTGGAAAATCCATTCTCTCCAGATCTGCTATGCAACAACTCAATTCCAGTTCCAAGATTTGTTGCCCAACAAATTTGGAAGGCACTTAGATGGGGAAAGGATGTTTTCGAGGCTGGCTGTATACTAAAAATTGGGGGGGGGGGGAAGGAATTAGTTTGATAGATCTGATTGAGGAAAGTAGTTGTTATAGCCTTAATACTGCTTGTATGATACAACAGAACTTCCCCATAAGGACCGTATTTCAGCCCTTTTAGACAATGTTATTATCATTAGTAAAAAAAGCTTTGTCCATGTTACTTGCCTATTTTGAATTCTAAATGAAAAACATTGTTTTTTCAGCAAGACCTTCTATGTGGATAATAAGTTGCTTTTCTCTGATGAAAAAGTCTACATGAACAAGCGAGTGACAATAATGAGATAATATAAATCTGTGATCTCAGCTTGATTCTTCACAACTGAAAAAAAAGAACAGTGGTACATTATGATCCATCCAGCTTCTTCTGTTGGGTCAGGCTGAACTTGAAAAAAGGTTTACCAGACTGTAGCTCCAGAATTAGTTTTCAGGGTAATTATTCATGGCTGAAAACTTCAATATAATCAAGACCTTTGTGTGAACCTGGCTTTTCACCTTAGCTACTCCCTGCTATCTTTCACAAGACCTGAATTAGAGGGGAAGGGATTAAAATTCCAGCTTCAGCATCTCTCATTTTTCAAGATGAGCTGTTTTCTACTTCTAGAAGTCTGTTCTAGAAATGGATAAGAATGAAGGGGTCTTTGGAAGTCAAGGGGCCAGGCAGATATTTACCTAACAGTGACTTAATACTAAACTTCATTGCCCTTTGTGTCTTACCTATGAATGCATATACATAGAATTGCATTGTTAGACTTTAAAAAGGCAGCAAGAAAAAAGGGTTTTTTTGGGAATTATTTTTCTCTTTGCTGTGGTCCAGCAAGGAGCAGCTCTTAACAGTGCATTCATAGCAGGAACCATTGGGTTTTATCCAATACAGCAAGGGTTCCCAACCAGGGTGCGAGACGATATTCCAGGGGGTGCAAAAACTTGGGTTTTCAAAATTATAGTGTATATGCATAATTCGTTGCCGTTATTTCGAACTTTTGTAAGCGGTGCGAGAATATATCAGAAGCGTTCTAGGGGTGCGGGGTAGAGAAAAGGTTGGAAGCTGCTGCAATACAGTAATGTGGAAATTGAAAATGACTTATTAACAGGAGAGTAAAAGTCTCTTCTGAATCAAACTCAGCTCCCAGCGAATTCATGGGTATGTTCAGGTAATTTTATTGATAGTCATGTAGAAGTGAGTTGCCACTACTTTCTCTCAAATTTTTTCTTCTTTCATTTCTCAGTCTAGCCTACAATTCTGACACTTATTGGTGGTGGTGTCTTCAAACGCTATCCAATTCCCATTCTGCTTATTTTTGGGAGACCAGTCAAGCATGACTAAAAGCTGCCCCCGAGTCAGGCAATATACTGGCATTTTAATCAATTGATTCACTTTTATGATATGATTGCATATCTCACAACACGATTGCATTACTTACTGAATTATAATAGTTCAGAAGATCCTATACCAAATTACCTAGGAGCAAAGCCAATTGAATGGAATTCCAGAATAAAAATGTTATGCTTGTGTTATAAATATTGCTGAAACAGTAGCTAATTTCACAAACTGTATGAGTTGCTTGGTTTTGCCCTTGTCTGTTGTAGGGCATTATAACAATCACCTATTGTGATTTATGATGTTGCAAAATCCAGAAATAATGTCTTTCCAGATAGAGCATGACACCTTAAGTAAGCCTTAATCCTTGGATAAACAGGATGTAAAATGATGGCCAGCATGTGCTTATTCGTGTTAATCCTACAGAGTCTGAGCATGTTCTACAAACATTGAACTAAACCAGGCGTGTCTAACCCACAGCCCTAAACAGCTAGAAATCTGGTCCCACAAGATCATAATTAACATCATTATGTGATTTTTATATTTATCTATACTATATATTTTCCAAGACAATTCCTCTTCACTCAATGTGGCCCAGGCAAGCCAGAAGATTGGACACATCTGAAATAAGCTGAAAACTTGGGAGAGTGCTTCTTCAAATATGGATGACACAATTGTTTTATTGCTTGTTTTGTTTTTTGTTTATTTTGTGAATTGCCTAGGGTTATTGTTTATAAAACAGGCAGCCACAGTTAGACAAATACTTTGCTTTTCTTGTCATAATGGCTGGGTTCACCTATCACACCAACTCAAAACTAATTTAATCACATTATGGCTTAATGTTGGATGTGAAGTCACTCAACTATTGATTCTGAAACTGCAGTGCAGCACAAGATAGAAAACCCTTTAAACCAGGGTTTTCCAAATACTATTAAACTCCAGCTCCTAGCATCCTTCATGCTGGCTGGGGCCGTTGGAAGGGGGTCACAAGTCTGTCTTCAGTTATTTTCTGAATAAATATGCTTAAAGTCATAAGTGCTTATTTAGCAATATTCAGAGGGACATAAAAGATGACTGATTTTTTATTTTGCCAAAAGAACACTTAGCATTTGTGGCATTAACAATATACCCATTGCATTTTAAGCATTAAATCGTGCAAAAATGTGATATATAATATCCTCTCCTTATTCCCTTTCTCTTGCTTTATCAGCTGCATTTCAGGAAAAGGAAATAATATTCAAAATCATGTTTGCATTCTCCAATCCTGGAACTATAGGGTTGTTGTTTCTTATGGTTTAACAGCCTTGTTCTCTTCCAGTTTCCTAAAATATCACCAGTCCTCTAAGGGTTCTCAAATAGTACCAAGAGTTGTTTTTCAATCAACTTTATTGGTTCTCTTTTTATTTATTTATATATATCATGCCTTTATTATTTTTATTATTTTTATAAATAATTCAAGGCGGCAGATATATCCAACATACCTTCCTCCTCTTATTTTCCTCACAACAACAACCCTGTGAGGTGCGTTGGGCGGAGAGAAAGAGAATGACTGGCCCAAAACAACCCAGCTGACTTTCATGGCTAGGGTGGGATTTGAACTCGTGGTCTCCTGCTTTCTATTGTGGTACCTTAGCCCACAGGCCAAACTGTTCTTTAGGATGTCATTTATCTGGCTCTGGAATTACCTGTGTGGTCTCTTACCCTCTCCTTATTTATCCTAAGCTGCAGTTCATATCTGTTCTAGTGGCACAGTTATGACATTTCCTTCAGAGGTAAAACAAATGCAAAATACAAATTAGGAACTTATGCATTCCCACCAATATCCATCACTACTTCATTACTTTATCCACACAATGACTCCCATGCTCTCTTTTCTTTGCATTCTACACCCCCCAAAAAAATCTTATCATTGCTATTTTTTTAATTTTTTGCAAGCCTCAACTCATTCTTAATTTTAGCCTTTCTGATATAGTTCCTACTGTTTCTGAACACTACCTTGTCTTCTTTGGTTAGACCACCTTCTTCTTCCATCCTTTTTTTTTTGCCAGTGTTTGTTTTTCTTGCTCATGATCAGCATTTTAGATTATGAACTCTGTAAGGAGAAAATCTATGTGGCTACTAAGTTGGCACCAACATGATGGTACATAATTAATTTTAGAGAGCTGGCATCCTTAGATTTTTTTATTTTTCTTTGTAGGAATTGTTTGCAGCTCCATCCCATCCAATTTTGTAAGATTTCCAACCCTTCCTGGACATTTTTTTTCTTAAGAAATTGAAGCTATCATAACCCACCTACCTTTCCTTGGAGTTCACCAACATTTGCTCCTTTCATATCTAGTATGCTACTCTAATTCTTCTTTCTTCTCCTTGGTTGCTATAGATTCAAAAATAACACAATCATTTCCCTCCACATTCTAGGCAACAGTCACCTCTTCAATCAGTTCTCTCTGTCAGTGAATATTAGGTCCGGAGTAGCACAGCCTCTTGTTGTTTTTGCACCTTCTGATAAATGAAGATCTAGTTTGTTTTGGAAAAAAAATATATTGTAAAAGAAAAACCACAACCTCGGCACCTTTTACTACAGTATGGTCCTGCCCAGCAAGCTGTACCTGATGATGAATTAATTTATGAATTAGGAAGAAAGGGGCATCCTCCCCTCATGAGCCAGAGCCAAAACTCATCCCACCACAGTTTCCTGTAATTTACGGTAGGAAACAAGCTTCTGCCCAAAGGCCAACTAGTAGTTGCACCAGTGACAATTCAAAATATGCAAAAAACGTATTCTGTGGCCTGTTTTAAGGAGTGGTGCTCAGCACCTAACCAATAAGGCTTGATTTTTTCAGAAATGGATTTGCACAAAGAGAAGGGCCCAGGACTTGCCCAGAGTACGCTTCTGTGGAGAGGGACCGGTTACTTTTTTTTCTCAATGTGATTTAGTTTTCCCCCCACCCAAAAAAGAAATGTCATCATACTTTTTGTTTGCTTCTGTTTTCACATGCTAGGGATTCGGGGGTGGGGGACAAATAGTCCTCTAAAACAGGAAAATGGATTGAAATCTGAATTCATCAAAGTTTAGACACCAAGGATGACATAGAGATTTTTTCAAGTGATGCACCAGTGGTTCTCAACCTGTGGGTCGGGACCCCATTTGGGGTCGATCGACCATTTCACGGGGGTCGCCAAGCAAGGCTGTCCGCCATTTTTTTCCTCTTTTCCGGCGGGTGCCTTACCTCCCTTGGGCTGGGCCAGCTGGTGGTCGGCCTGCTCCGTCTCTGCCGCTTGCCAGCTACGCCTCGGCCGGCGCAGGGGGCGGAACCACGCATGCGCGGCGCTCCTGGGCAGGGAAAGTCCTCAACTTACGACCGGTTGGGTAGTCCTCGACTTACGACCGGTTTAGTCCTCGACTTACGACCGGTTAGTCCTCGACTTACGACCGGTTGGGGTCGCGGCCTTAAAAAGGTTGAGAACCACTGTGATACACAATTATCCTTCTAATCTAGGAGGAGGAGCCAGAAGGAAGGTGAGAGACCTGACTGTAAAAGCAGTATTCCCAAGCATAGACGGGTGTTCCCCCTTTTTTTTTCTTGCGAAAATTCAAATATGAAGTCCGGCAGTATTTAGGGTTGCCAGGTCTGCTTCCAAAAAATAGCGGACAAGGGGGAGGGGTTAAGTAGTAAAAAAAGTAGACTGTACAGCTTTAGATTATGTACCATTTCATCATAAAGCTTTTGAATAAAAAAATGTCCACTATTTTGTGAAAAAAAATAGTGAACATAATGTGAAAAAAGTGGACTGTCCACTCAAATAGTGGACACCTGGCAACCCTAGCGCCAGTATTGTATTGTATTGTATTGAAATTAAAGAACCCAGGAGCATCCCCAGCTCTCCTTCCCCCCCCCCCCGCCTCCCTCTCCCCAACCGCCTTCCCCGTTTAGCCACGCTGGTGTTTCATTTCCTTTGCCCAGGACGGAAAGGCGCTCCTCAACTGCGAAACGGAGGGAGGGGAGGAAGGGAGGGGGGGGCGTCCCAAAACAGAACGAAAAAAAAGGAGGCGGGGCGACGAGGCCCTGGACCCGCCCCCACCGCTTGGCGCGCGCATAAAAGCTCTCCGCCGCCTCTCCGCCGCTGCAACCTCAGGAGCACTTGCGGGGCGGGACGCGCGGCGCTCCCGGCACGAGCAGACATGGGCAGGGCGCTGGCTTGGCGGCTCGTCTTCGGGCTTTTTCTCCTGGCGCTGCTTTCACCCTCTCAGGTGAGCGGCCGACTGTGCCGCGGGGTCGCTTCTCTCCGGGCCTCGGCAGCGGGATCCCGGGAATAGGTGTGGGGGGGGGGAGCAGGGGACGTGTATTCTTACTACCATTGCCTCCATCAGCTTAAGGGTTCCTACCCGGGTTTTGCTTTCCAGCCGCGCGCCAAGTTGCATTTTGGGCGGGGGGCGGAGGGGGATTCCCGACAGAGTTTTAAGTTTGCACATCGCGCTGAACCTTGAATATGTGGCTTAATTGGTCCGGGCGTAGCTTGTGGAGTAAACCTAGCCAGCTGTGGTTTATTCAAGTAAACTGAATTTAAACAAGACATGGTTTAACTGATGCGTGGATGAAACCTGAAACTCCATTCTCTTTCCTAGCTTAGTTTTGCAGATTTGCAGGCGTGATTCCAGCCTTCCGTTGCCTCCTTTTCCCCAATTTTCGAAGACGGGTTGAGCGTCGTCCCCCTTCCGATCACTTTTTTTTTTTTTACAGAAGTAAATTCCTTTAATTTTTTTTTTTAAAGGAGGAAACTTGGCACCCCTTCCCCTTTAGTAAGATTTCCTTTTGCAATTCAGGGTATGTCTACTCAGAAATAAAAGTCCCATTGAATTTTGAATAAGGTAAGTCGTTAGGAATTAGGGCCTGAATATTTTAATCCCAACCACTGACCGGGATGAAAATAGATTTGTAGAGTTTTGGGTAAAATAAAATTGTCTATTTGGTTAGATTGCAATCGAATTGGAATAAAGTATCTGAAAAGGTACGTCCTGTAGCAGTTTTTAACACTGTTTTGCAAAAGCTGCCTAGAGTGGCTTTTAAAAAAAGTAACTGTGTTATTAATCCTCTAAAATCAACATGATAGGAAAGAGCTATGTTCTGTGAAAATTTGAAAGTAGGAAAATGCAAAGTTACCTGACAAATCTTCCATCTCCCTTTTCCTAAAAGGCTAGCAGCTGCTGCTTGGGTAGAGTTAGGACTGCAGTGTTGCTGAACTCAATACATAATGGCTGGAGTAGCTAAGAGTTGGAATGTAACAAAACCCCTGCAGGCTATGTTTGGTTTCCCCCCCCCCCCCAATGTTAGATTTTCTTGCTGCGTTGGAAAGCATTTGTTGAGAGACCTCACTATTCTCTGTCAGACTTCTGTGTGGGTTCTTTGTACTGTACTTGAGCTGTGTGGAGATCCAAATTGGAAGGGAAAATGTAATTTGAATGTATGTGGGTATGTAAGGAATCTATGGAAGAGTAGCTGTGTCTTCTGCAACTGTCCTCTCTTTGGTTTGTGGTGCTCCAGACAAATGAAGTATATATATATATTCCAAATCCTATTTTGCTTTTGAATTCAGACATCTGCATGGCCTCTTTTTTTCCCCTTACCAGTAGATGTAAATGAAGATTCAATCATCCAGGCCAAAAATATTCAAAAAAGTTAAATCTGGCAACTGGACCAAAGTTTATTAAAACCGAGACATTTCTGGACCACGGAGAGGTTTTATTACTCATCCAAGTAACTTCCTTCAATCAAAATGAAAATTTTGGGTAATCAGAGTCACCAGAATGTACTAACTCTTGCCATACAAACTGCAGGGGTTTCTCTGCAAAATGAAATGCAAAATGCAAATGAAGACTCAATCATCCAGGCAAAAGTATTTAAAAAGACACTTTACTCTCTGCCTATCCAAAATTTTCATTTTAACTAAAGTTACTTGGATGAGTAACAAAAGGTCTCTGTTTGAATAAACTTTGGTCCTTTGTAGATACTTTGTAGATACTTCCCACTGGATACTGCTATAGAAGCAGAGATTTTAATCTCTCGTGAATCTTAGTATAGCAACATAGTATAGTCCGATAATTTAAGAATCTTCTATTTTTATTAAATAAGCTTTCAAGTATTAACTTTCTAGAAATATATATTTTATCATACATATTATTATGTAAGTCTTTGGAGAAATTTTGGAAGCTCTGTCTGACTTGGCATTAAAAAAAAATCACAAGTTAGTACTTCCACAGACTCCTTTCATTTTCCATTGGAATTTCTGGAAGAGATGTAACACTTTGGCTCAATGTTAGGACAGTAGAAGCTTAGCAGGTTAATATTTTATGCGGCCAGTTTCAAAAAGGTGATGACTTGCACTTTACTCTTGCCACCTTATATCGGGCTTAGCAGACAAAGTTGAAGGCATGAGAAAGTGCTTTTTAAAGGAATAGCAAAGAATAAAACTGGAATGAATATTTAGCAGAAATGAATACTTAAAAGGAGCTTTGGTGAAACATCTTTGAGAAGGGATTGGAGTGGCTTCAAAATGTGATTATAAATCTGTGGGGTTTATATTTTTAGTTCTTGTTAGATAACCTGCAGTTTTTTTGTGGCAGTGAATTTGTTATTGTAAGGGTCTAATAGAAAAAGCAGCATCAAACTTAACAAGATTTCCTAATATTAAGTTGGTAGTATGTAACAAAATGATTTCTTTGAACATAATGAACATAATGCTTTCGATGTGCTGTATATCTTCCCAGCTTCCTGACTTCAACTTCACAGCTAACATATGTTAACTGTACATGGTGTTGTTGCTCTATACGTGTGAAATGCAACATAAGAACTTACACTAAACAACCAGAATATATAGTAGTAGACTAGAGAGGTGACAATACTGCAAGTGCATTTCACAAGTTGGAATTCCCTTTATTAATCCTTGTGTGTAGGATTTCTGAAACTAAAAAATTAATGTGGATAATATATGAGGAGATATGAATGCTGCCTCTTAAACCTGACTGGACTCTCAATGCTTACTGAGTATAAATTTTGCTCAAAATAGACATATCTCCATTGAAATGGATGGGGTGAAACTGACTTGATATATTAACATACTTGATTTGGGGAATATTATGGTGGGTTTGCAATCGCTGTAAGACAATCTTACATGTATTACTGTTAATTGAAGTAGATACTCAAAGCCTACCCTGCTTTCCAACACTTTCTCAGCTGCCAGATGTACCAGATATTGTTCATACGTTACATGAAGTCTGACATCATTAGCATGACATAACTTGGTCTATCCATCTGTAGACTGGGACAGTCTTCACTCCTAGTGAATGCCAGAACAGGTCCATACAATTTTCATGGCAACATTTTTGGGAGTGTTTGTCCTTGTCTTCTTATGATTGAGAGAGACTGACCAAGTCATCCAGCTGCTTCATGCCTAAGGCTGGACTGGAACTATAGTGAGTAAGGAAGCCGTCTTTGAAATATGCAAGCTCAGTTGGCAAGGTGTAAAGTCCAGCATATCCAGATAATATTCAGAAATGACTCAAGTGCATCTCTGGTACACTGATCTACATGGAAAAGGTACCACAGTTGGACTTGTAAGTTTCTCTTATTTAGCCAATCTCAATAAAAGTAGTTTGTGTGAAGGTGAAGGTGATTTCCCAGCCTCATCTACCTAGTGGGGATGACTGGAATTCATATTCTTCTGGTTTCAAACCACCATATCAAACTGGCATGGTGGTTAAAGGTCTTTGGTAATACAAAAGACTTGTGTATCAAAAATAGATTAGAGTGGTGTTTTTGTGACCTGATTCGCAAGTTTCACAAACCCTTGATCCATGGCTTATTGAATAAACCACAGTTGACTAGGTTCAGGCTACAAATTAAGCCATAAATTGTAATAGTTGGGATCACAAAGCAAGTTGGGCCATAATCCAGCTTGGTTTAAAGGGATGTTTTAGCTCAGTCAGCACACTCCTGCTTTTCTAATTCTATGCAACTTTTTAAAAATTCTTGAAATAAACATTAGTGCTAAGTGGCTGGAGACAGACAATGTGTGCACTCAAATCTAATAGCAGATCTGAAAATGTGGTATGTGCTTATCCCATTCATGTCATTATTTGAGTCAGGTTTCTAAAAGTCTTGTTGACTGTATAGTAACCAAAACAAAAGAAATAATACCTGTGCCGTGAAATTTGAAGTAATTTTAAGGCCATTTAAAGTAATTTAAATTCCTAAAACATATCATTTCATCCCCTGCTTGCCATGGCATGCAAGAACAAAACTATAAATTGATTTCTTGTGCAATTTTATTTCTGGTCTTGTAACTATTACCCTGCTTCAGACTTTTCACCTTAAAAATCTTCCACTTTTCTAAAGTGTCAATAATCTCCAGCATTATTAATGTGATTGTTTAATCAGAAATGTTAAATAAGCTGGAAATAAGGTGTTTCATATCATGCAAGTCAAAACCAAACAAGCATGTTACGATGCAGTGTAATGTCTGAATCTAGCGGTAGATTTCTTTATGCGCTCAACTGGAGTAAGAATGACAAACTATCAGTTATTCTGTCTAAAATTACCTCTAATAGCATTTTGATTTTCTGATTGCTAACTTTTGATATGGCCTCGGTTAAATCTGACAAAGTCAAAAGAGAAAGAATATGTTTCAGGGAAATTATGATTTGATAGATGACGAAGTATGGTGTGTGTGTGATAGGTATGTTGATGTCAGAGTATTATTTCCAAGTTGTCAGTGTCATTATTGGTATGGGATGTACAAAAAGTTGGGCTGTGAGTTCTCGTTCTCGCTGTCATGGAGTTCTTTCCTTATTGACTATCTGCCTCATCACTGACGTATCGCAAGAAAAAGATTTTATATTGTTTGCTTTGCATTTTACATCGAGTTAACATATTTTTACTGCAATCTTATACTTGTTTATCTTGGAATAAGCTCCAGTGAACTTGATGGGGCTTTTTTCAGAATAGGGAATTATGCTCTTTAAAGTGTACTTTTTAAGAAGGGCAGTGATGCTTATTCTATGTGTGCTTCATGGTAAAATAAAACACCCCCCCCCCACTATCTTTACAATCACTCTATATAGACTAATGTAATAACATAGACCAGGCGTAGGCAACCTTGGCTCTTTTATGACTCGTGGACTTCAACTCCCAGAATTCCTGAGCCGGCATGGCTCAGCATGGAAACCTCTCCCTTTCCCCTCAGCATGGCTGGCTCAGGAATTCTGGGAGTTGAAGTCCACGAGTCATAAAAGAGCCAAAGTTGCCTACCCCTGACATAGACCAATACACTAAGCCCTGGAAAGCAGAATGCAAAATGTGCTGATTGATTTTACAGTCTTTTTTTCTTCTTTTGCATATTTAGGGAGGAGAAAATAAAACAGCTACTGAAGCTCCGCATAATCATTCAGTTGTGACTCCTATGTCACTTAACATAAACACCACCACCAAGGGACATGGAAATTGTCTTCAGTCAACCACCGGCCTCTTCATTCTCTCAGTCTCTCTCCTGTACTTTTGTTAAAGCATCTGGTCTTGGGAAAACAACATCCTTCCCTACCGAGTTCCCTGATTCATCTAAGATGGTGAGATCTTCATATTCTGAGAATTTAAAAAAAAAACCAGCACAAAATACTTGCATCCAGCCAGTGCAGTTAAGCAACAGTCCAGTCATTGATACCAATTTGATCAAAACTCTTGGTAAGAATACCTGGTGAATTGAATCAATCTTCCTTCAAAAGTAACTTGATTCGCAAGGCAGCCTATGGATTCCAACATTCAACACCTCGAACTCGTATTACAAGAGAAATACAACTTGACAAGCCATGGATCATGCCTTCTAAGGGGAAAGAGTTGATACGATCAAGCTATGCAAAATAAGGAGCTTAATTTGAAAATGATGCTCATCCTCTTAAGTTTATAAAACCAGTTAAAAAAAAAATAGCGCTGAAACGGGGTTTTTCCCCCCCCTCAGTTTAAGATACAAGGATATCTAGCAGAAGTCATTCTAATCAGAATTTTACTATGGAATTTCCCAGTTAATCCACTGATTAAAAAAAATTGTTATAGTTCAAAATGGAAGTTTGCATAATTTAAAACCATTTGGAAACATTTGCTGTAATTTCTTTCCCAATTTTATTAAAGCTGTAAGTGAACCAAATGCACCAGCAGAATAAGATATATAAAATCTATTGTAAGATTATTTGCTAATAGCCAATATAAAATAAGTAATAAGGAAATAACGAATCAACTTACATAATTAAACTTGAATAGTTTTTCTCATAGCAGCCTCCTCCTAAAAGTTTCTGGGGGTCATTTCTAAATGTCAGTGTTGGTGCAATTAGTGTTTAATTTATTCTTTCAATGAAACATCTTTGGGCAAATAATTTTCCTTTATGTTGAGTGAAAACACACAATGTTTAAATCCTGAAATATTAATCCTTAAAGTGTGTATTTTTTAAAGGTTGAAACTGACATATTTGCACAAATTATTTCTATTCAAAGTGTTCTGTACAGTAAGTAATTTGAACTAAAGCTGGTACTAAAATGTTATCCAGGTGTTTGGCTCTTCAGAAATAAATAATGGAAAGTCTTGTGGGTAGAACCACATCCATAGACAGTCTTGTTCACTTACGATGTGTGATCATGGCTTTAAATGCACACTTGTTTCTTTGATTTAGTCAGTTACCCAGAATCTGTATACATCCATTGCATTGTCAAATACTTATATAATAAATCTTGGGATGGGGGGGAGGGATTTATGCATTCCTTTTGTATTGAGTAAACTGACTTCATGATTATGTAACTATGCTATAATTTTAAATCAAACTAAATAAAACAATGGATCTACTTCTAGTACATTCTGGTTTTTTGATAATCAGATCTTCGGTATTCTGCTAACAGGGCAGAACCTTCTCTAATGGAGTAACTGGATTCAAAAGAAACATTAAGTTCTATTCCTAATAATCTTGTCAGCGACCGTGCACATCACAAGATTTGTTTGCTTGATTTAGGATATCTCAATGGCTATGGATTGAATCTGGGGGCATCTCTGAGGCTGGGGACCAGAAGGAGTATTTTGGGTGTGTGCAAAAGGGTGTCTGCATGTCCTAGGAAAAGATGCCTCTGCTTTAAGGGTTCCTATGTTTCATGAAACCTAATTTGATTTAGGGAAGCTGCATTAATTGGTATCTGTTAATCAAATCTCCTAATTACATGTCCAGCTTCTGCTCAAGTCAGTGCAGGATAACTGAATTGTTTAACTGTAATTGAAAGAGACTGGAATAAACTGCGGAGACATACAGTGGAAAACTTTTATCTGCTTACTGTGGTTGCTCTGGCTTCTAACCATATTAAAACTGAATGAGTTCTGTATCCTGCTCATTGACTTGGAAAAAGATAGCTTGGTAACCTGGAAAGGTTTTTTTAGTGAAATTTAATCACAGGACAATGAAACCTTTGAGAAAACCGCAAACGTGCCAGTGAGAACAAGGTGTATTTATCAAGTCATAGGGGAAATGGCAGGCCCTTCCTGTTAATAATTTCCCCAATTAAATAATTCTCCCCCAAGTGGGAGAAACATGGCTGGATGCTAGACAAGATGATAATGCTAAGTAATCTGGGCTGTTTATTAAGCCCATTTTAGGGCTTAAAATAAGCTTCTGTGAGGCACAAAACTATGCCATTAGTTGTGGTCTGGATTGGCAACAAGGCAGAGGGATGCATGTGGTTCTACTCCTGATTTAAACCCAGCTAAACTATACATTCAGTGTTGGATCAGTCAAAATTATCTAACAAGATTAATCTGGATAATTGATTCTGGAAAGCCTTGAAGCAGTTGAGCTTGTTTAATGCTATGGCCCTGCTTTAGTTTTTCAATATATTTTACTGAACTTTAAAGTCACTGGGAACACAGTTAGAAACCTTAAGCAAAGTATTCACTTTGACATATATCTGTGTTTCTTAAACTTTTTTTTTCTCTTAGAACCTCTTCCCACTTTTTAAAAAAATATATGAAGGACTCCAAAAGAGCTTTTGTTTGTATAAATTATATTTATTTGTATTTATTAAAAATTAATATATTTGCTGCTGCTACCACTTCTCATAATTGTTTGATGAGATTTTAATGAATTATTTTTCAACCTAGTCTAGCAACTAATTTTGTTTTTGGGAGCCCCTGAGGGGATGTTGGGGAATCACATTTTAAGAAACACTGTCCTAGACCAAGGGTGTCAAACTGGCAGCCCGCAGGTCAGATATGTCACACGCAGGCCATGCCCACCCCGGCTCTGCAAAGGCAAAAAACGTTGTGATACGTTGTGATACATCATGTGATGCGATCGAGTTTGGCACCCGTGTCCTAGACAAAAGCGTTAAAAGACCAAATGGACCTTGTTTATTCACTTTGCTCTTTAGATACTGTGAGAAATGATATTGAAGAAACAGTTGCACTCACACCTGTGATTTTCACTGTATCTAGCGTTTTATATGTATCTATATATGCATATATTAAACTCATTTCTGCTAGAGTCTGTTCTTCCTTTTAGACATCTGAAGGCTCAGATTTCCCAGTGGCAAACAACATTCAATGATTACATTGTGTCACAAACAAGAATCTGCATTCTAACGCAGTCTCTTTTTTTTAATAGTAAAAAGCAACTTTGAAATACTATAGATATCATTTGCTTGTGCAAGAAATTTTTATACCAGCTCTGCATTTAAAAGGCATTATGTAGTATTGACTGCTAGGGTTTCTCTGACGTCTACCATTTTATGTACAGTGTAATGCCAGACACATTTACTCAATACGAAACCTTATTTCGTTCAAAGGGACTTATTCTCATGCAAGGGGGAATAGCAGTCACATTCCAAGCCTTACTCTTTGCTGAAGTCCTGAAAAGTAACTTGATCTCTCCTTCAGTTAACAGCCTCTGATCAGTCAAATGAAACTCTCAATTTCCTGGTCATTAATACGTTTAATTGCATGTTCTTAATGTCCCAGAGCTGCTTAGGAGACATTATTGATTCAATTCTGTTCTGCCAATTTTCTAAATGTTTTCTTTCTTCGGATATGAACTTTTGTGTCCTTCAGCGACCGATAATCACACTGCTGTCACATTCAAGATCCACACAAATGAATATCTTATTTTTCTGGTTCTCTCAACGTCTTATTTCTTTCATGGCTGGCAAGTTTCAGCTTTAGATATGAACTGATACAATTTTAAAAACTGGATAATGCTTTACAGTGATAAGGACCTGCAAATGAAGAGAAGGATGAGGGGGGACATGATAGCAGTGTTCCAATATCTCAGGGGCTGCCACAAAGAAGAGGGAGTCAAGCTATTCTCCAAAGCGCCTGAAGGCAGGACAAGAAGCAACAGATGGAAACTAATCAAGGAGAGAAGCAACCTAGAACTAAGGAGAAACTTTCTGACAGAACAATTAACCAGTGGAACAACCTGCCTCCAGAAGCGGTGAATGCTCCAACAATGGAGGTTTTTAAGAAGAGACTGGACAGCCATTTGTCCGAAATGGTATAGGGTTTCCTGCCTGAGCAGGGGGTTGGACTAGATGACCTCCAAGGTCCCTTCCAACTTTACTATTATTATTATTAAATAGTGTTGGTTTTAAATTGAGCGCACCCAATATCGGCACATGCTTTCATGATCTAGTGCAGGAATAAGCAACTCCTTTGGACCATGGACACATGTGGAGCATTGATTCAATCCTTGTGTCAAATTTGTTAAACCTAAAGCTGTCTGCCACCCACACACACAGGCACATTCAGAACTAATTTTTTTATTAAATTGGGTAGGAGAAAGAACTACAAGTATCAATTTCCATATGTTATAATAGTCTAATAGTGTAATCCAAATTATCAAGCAAATGTCACAATGTTTAATATAATACTGGGGAAACAGGACTGTGCCATTCCTTTGAAAGGAATGCTTCAAATCACCCAGGAACACTTCCTTTTCCAAATAATAATAATAATAATGATGATGATAAAGTTGGAAGGGACCTTGGAGGTCATCTAGTCCAACCCCCTGCTCAGGCAGGAAACCCTATACCATTTCGGACAAATGGCTGTCCACTTTCTTCTTAAAAACTTCCAGTGTTGGAGCATTCACAGCTTCTGGAGGCAGCTTGTTCCATTGGTTAATTGTTCTAACTGTCAGGAAGTTTCTCCTTAGTTCTAGGTTGCTTCTCTCCTTGATTAGTTTCCACCCGTTGCTTCTCGTCCTGCCTTCAGGCGCCTTGGAGAATAGCTTGACTCCCTCTTCTTTGTGGCAGCCCCTGAGATATTGGAACACTGCTATCATGTCACCCCTCGTCCTTTTCTTCATTAAACTAGACATACCCAATTCCAGCAACCGTTCCTTATATGTTTTAGCCTCCAGTCCCCTAATCATCTTTGTTGCTCTTCTCTGTACTCTTTCTAGAGTCTCATTAAAGCAGCCATGTATTTTTCCAGACTGTGTAGTTGCTTTGGCCGTCTCTCTGGCTGCAGAAGCCTGGAACAAAAATGTTACTGCTCTGATAACTGAAGAAAAAGAGAACTCCTGGGTGTCCTCAAGAATTTGAGTACCTCCAATGTGTAACATATAAATGAATGACTAGGACATTACATTAAATTGTTGACCCCTTCCTTGCTTCTCTGTATTGTGCTAACATCCTCTGACATAAGGCTCTTTTTCATGATTACATTAACGGGTAGTTCTTCCATCCCTGAATCAGCAGAAAAACTAGCTGGCATAAATTGCAGCGCCCTTGTGGTTAGGCCCTACTTTGCCTAAGTAACAAGGGCAGGGAGGGATGCTATCCTTACCATTTAAGGGGAACTATAATTAAACATGAGTGTAGCGTGCTTCAGAAAAAGTGCTAAACCTATGCTTAATGTAACCCCCAAATACCTGACAGACATTGCACAGACTCTAGAACAGTGTTTCTGAAACATGGCAATTTTAAGATGCGTAGACTTCAATTCCCAAAATTCCCTGTTAACAATGAAATGGAATGTTTTCTCCTTCCATGTAATGTTCCCGCTGGTGCCAGCTGCTTATCAGCTGCTAGCCAGCTGCAGGAATTCAGTTCTCTCCTTATCAGGTCAATAAGCTCATGATAAACCTCCATGCAAACAGAGACTTTGCAGCAAGAATTGCTATGCTCTGCCTCAGGTTTAGCTGCCAGCACTGGCTCTAATGGTAAGAAGAATAGAATAGAATAGAATAGAATAGAATAGAATAGAATAGAATAGAAACTGGATGGGACCTTGGAGGTCTTCTAGTCCAGCCCCCTGCTCAAGCAGGAGAACCTATACCATCTCAGACAAGTGACTGTCTAGCCTCTTCTTAAAAATCTCCAGTGATGGAGCGCCCACAATTTCTGGAGGCAAGCAGTTCTACTGGTTAATTGTCCTCACTGTCAGGAAGTTTCTCCTTAATTCCAGGTTGCTTCTCTCTTTGATCAGTTTCCAACCATTTTGCAGTGGTTTTTTTGGTATGTTGGTCTGTAGTTTCTTTTTGTGTGAAGACTGATGCAAAGAATGAGTTAAGCAGTTCTGCTTTCTCCCTGTTGTCTGTTATTTCCTTGCCATCTTCTCTCTTTAGTGGACCTACAGTTTCCTTAACGTTTTTCTTGTTGTTAATATGTTGGAAGAAACTTTTTTTTTATTATCCTTGATTTCTGTTACAAGCCTTTGTTCATTCTGAGTCTTTGCTCTCCTGACTTCATCTTTGCATGTTCTGGCTGTCTGCTGTCCAAGAGACCAAAGGGGAAAGGAGGTGCCTGCTGCAGCCTAAAATGCCAACGAGACAAAAACAGTTTACAGCCCTTGTCTCAATTAAAAAATTGCAAATATCACCGGTATAGCAAGAAGCTTGTCATGAGACTGTCACTTTAACTGGAAAAGCCAAGGACAAACAAACTGATTCCATGGTAAGCTGAGGAAAAACTGAGGTCATGGGGACCTGTTCTTGAAGGAAATATTCTTGTTAATGGGGCATCTCCATGTTGCAGTTAGCAGCAGATGGGACCCTAAGTCAGTTTTGAACTCTACCCCCTGAGGGAAAAGAAAAGGCAGAAGGAGAAGGAAAAACAGAAGGAGGAGAAGAAAGAAGTCTAACAGTATCTGACTGGTCATAGCTTTGCCTTTTGGAGAGCAGGAGACATTTCCTGCTATAACAACAACCATATCATTTTGAATTTAAAGGTATGTGCTCCTATGTTGAAATAGATACTTACCATGAAAACTACTTTGGAAGGTAGTCAAGAAGGGGTTTTATTTAACATCTATAAATGTGAGGAAATATTGCCAGCCAGCTTGGATTTGTTAAATGGCTGAAACAGGAGGGACCATACTGATGACCATCCAACTCTACTTCTCACCAATCCCTCCAATGCTTTTGTTTAGATTTTCATATGAAATGGAAATTCACAGGAAAGCGTTTCAGAATCAAAATGGCAGTCCCCGCTGCTGTCAACAGGAATTGTTCCTCCCATAAGAACAAACTACTGTATGCTTTAAGCCTGAGTGATAATTGAGAAAAATCCCCATCTTGGGAGTACCAATAGTTCCTGAGAAATCTAGAGGTATCAAGAAATAAATACTGCCACAATTTCTTCCCACAAAAACAAAAAAGCCAACATGATTGACTAAGTTTCATTCCTAAATTTGGTCTCAAATCAGATTGAAATAAATTTCATCTATTTAGACAACCATTTTGACAATCTACCTAGATGCCAGTCCCAAAGAATATGAGTCTGAAGGGCCACGAATTTCATATTTTCTATATTTATTCATAAAAATGGCATTATCTACATGGCCAGGCTGGATGGGGCTTATAGTAGTCCACCTGAAGGCCTGCACATTGCCAACATCTAGCTCATATTCCACCAAATTCCAGTATAGGTGAATACATGCGTATTTCCCTTTAACTTTATTTTCTTTTAAATTCAGCACTTACAGCCTCAAACTAGAAGTGCCATTGTTTTACCACAGCTTTTTCTTTTCTATTACCTGGGATTTATTTTTATAAATTTTATAGATGTGCTATATTGATGAACTGATGTTGCTATATTTTGTAATATCCATTATTCATCATGGATTTTGAATATTATTTTGCCATCTTCTGTTCCCATAGTTGTTCTGCCTGTTTTGGCAGGAAGCAAAACATGAAATAAAAGGTTACCTCAACCAGGAGGAATTTTGACTACTTATATTAACCTTTTACATGCATTATGTGGAGATGCAGGACTACTGAAGGTAACTGTGGTTTGACTTCTCATTTCCTTATAGGTTATTGCCTAATCTGTCCAGTGAAGTTGTTCCACACCTTTCACAGTCACTGGGTACATGGAGTGATGCTAATGACTTGAGGCAATTCTGCTTTCAGGAAATTGTTGCACCTGCTTGCTCCTGCCTAAAGTCAGTATGTTTTCAGTTTCAGAAGGTCAGGGTCTAACAATATCCTCAGCTCACCTAGCCTTTTGCAAGGTGACTTCTGAGTTTCCTAGCTCCCCATCAAAAATTGTATTTTTCTTCTCTGATGGCACACACACCAGTCTAACCAATTTGGTGCACTATGTTTGTTCAAGAGAGACCTCCATTCCAATTAGCTGATATGTGCTCTGAAGCAGGGGGCCCCAACCCCCGGGCCATGCACCGGTACCGGGCCGTGGCATGCCAACAACCGGTCCACACAAAAAAGCAAAATTCCCTCTGTGGGATGCAGGCAGCACACAAAACCACACACTTTCCGGTCCATGGAAAATCCTTTCTCTACGGAACCGGTCCCTAGTGCCCAAAAGCTTGGAGACCTCTGCTCAAGGAGGATCTGCCCCTCATTCCCAGTCTTTGCCTTCAATGGCCATTTCATCCCAAGCTACTACATTGCCTTCCATGAAAGGCTGGACCTTTAATTTGTTTGCTTCAGTAGTGGAATGATGATATGTCACAATTTATTTATTTTCCTTTTGACAGCTTCAACAATGGAACTGGCCCTTTTTTGTTTGAATTCTGTCAAGTCTCCCCTTCTAGCCCAAGTGACAGAAAGAATGGTAAAACCCTTGTTGCTTTTTCTGCCAGCCCTCAAATAACATGCCCACAAAAAAGGTGGAAAAAGGTCAATATGGAATGGCATAATTCTGATAGTCAAAATTAGTGTTCTTAATGTGATGTTTGTCATCAGCAAATATGAGTGTCCGATGGAATAAAAACAACTACTATGTATAATTCGGCATTCAATTAATTTGTTTTTTTCTCAGTTGACCTTCCCTTCCCTTTTATCTTTTGTTACACTCTGGCATTTTTGTGTCATTGAATGGTCATGAAGATATTGAAAAATATCTCTCTATGTCTCTATCCCTATCTCTCTCTCTGTTTGTTCACCTATTCATCTATCTGTCAATCTCTCTATTATTATTATTATGGAAGCAGATGATAGATAGATAGATAGATAGATAGATAGATAGATAGATAGATAGATAGATAGATAGATAGATAGATAGATAGATGGAGAAAAAAGAGAATTCTGATAAAGGTAGTGAATGAATAAGTGGGATACACTTATAGAGACAATACACACACATAAATCAAACTGCATAGTAGTTTGCAAACTCTTGGTAGGATAAATGGGAAATGTTTAAAGAAAGAATAGACTAGATTTTCAAGTTCCTTCTGGGTTCCCACCTGCCTATAAGCAGCCAGTAAAGCTTACAGGCAAAGATTATTTGCAATTTCTCAAGATTTAGCTTCCTGTATTTGGAACACTTTGAAAGACATCTCTAATAATCCTCAGATGACTTTAAGCGGGAAAGTCATATAAACAGATTTCAAGACAAAGGTGGAAAGGAAACTGTGTCATGGAAGGCTTCAGATTAGGATAAAATAATCAGAGGAGAAAGTGGGGGAGGGAGAGGGGAGGATCAGGGTGGGTAGGTTTTGGGGTTTATATTGTAATTTTTATAAAACTTTTCAATAAAAAAAAGAAAGGGAAAAAAATAATCAGAGGAGAAATGGTGAAACATCAGATGGCTTAATTTTGTCAAAATCATGCCTAAATCTGCTCAATACCTGGGGACATAAGGTTTAACCATTTCTCTTCTAGTATGCTCCAGAGTGTTCCCTGAAGTTGCTATGGCAGATTTCCTCAAGGAGAAGAAATAGCAGGCTTTTTTTGAATGGCGGGGGAAGAGTAACAGGAGAACACTTTATTAGGATTGTTTCACTGAATGTGACATTTTAATTTCTTTATATGCCATGTTTCTAATTCCCCTTCCTCCATTCTCTGTGAGCATTCTAAGTAATGCTTTTCCTTCCGTTCAATTGTGAGCAATTTTTGAACACTGCCTGGACTAGTCCCTGCAGTTTTCTTGGTAAGGTTTTTATAAATCAATTGCCATTGCCTCCTTCCTAGAGATAAAGGAAAGTGACTGGCCCAAGGTGACTGGCCCAGCTGGCTTTGTGCCTAAGGTGGGACTAAAGTCTCTGGTTTTTAGCCTGATGCTTTAATCGCTACACCAAACTTGCTCATTAGAAAACTGAAAACAGGCTGTGTACTAAAAACATCTGATTTCAGTGATTTATGAAAACACTACATCACTTCAGCAGTTTATCAGTTTGAGGAAGAAGAGTGCAGTCCGCCATTTTTAGTAATAGGCGGCCCATTTATTAGTACAAGCTGTCTATAAGTCAGACTTTCTTCGCCTGGGCACTGCTTGTAATTATTATTTAGCATATGATGAGAACATGACAAAGAGAAGTAAACATATATACACAACCCACATAATTATATACAAAACTTCTACGGAGGTACAGCAGCAGCTTCATAACTGGATGTCCAGTTCATCTGTCCAGGCGATCACCTCTGACGTTGCTTCATGCAGATCTTCTAAGGAATCAGAGAACACAAGACTGCCTTGGGCAGTCTTCCACAATGTGTTTAATAGTTTGCCTATCGGCACCACAGTTGCAACAAGGGGAATTTTTCCATCCCCACTGATACACAGCAGAGGGACTTTCTTCCAGTGCCACATCTAATTCTGTTCAGTTTCATCCAGACAGAAAGAGGCAGATTAAAACCAGGTGATTTGGTAGGGAAATCTTGTTGAGGAGGCTGCAAAAAGGTAACTTGAACCATTCCTCTGTATTGAATACTGCCTGGGAACAATAAAGAACTCCGTTTGGAAGAGGAAACTAATGTATAAAAGTCAGGACAGTTTTTATTGTAACAAATTTATCTATCTATCTATCTATCTATCTATCTATCTATCTATCTATCTATCTATCTATCTATCTATCTATCTATCTATCTATCTATCTATCTATCTATCTATCTCTATCTCTATCTATCTATCTATCTACCATATCTCTATCTTTCTCTCTCTCTCTCTCTCTCTCTCTCTCTCTCTCTCTCTCTATCTATCTATCTATCATATATATATATATATATATATATATATATATATATATATATATATATATATATATATATTTATATATATATATATATATATATAGATAGATAGATAGATAGATAGATAGATAGATAGATAGATAGATAGATAGATAGATAGATAGATAGATAGATAGATAAATAGATAGATAGATAGATAGATAGATAGATATGCTTATACAGTATATGAGTTAAATTATTGTCCATTGGGGTCTTTACCCATTTGGAGTTTTACAGTTCCAGTATATCATGTCTATCTTAACAAATTGGCACGTGGGGAGGAGAAAAAGGGATACCGTGACCTCATAACAAGAAATGTGGTAAGCAAGACCAGGTTTCTTGCCTGCTTCCCCAGAGGATTTGAAGAAGAAGTCCACGTGTCTTCTGCTCTGCCTCAAGTGTCTTGTGCTAGTCTACCTCTCACTCTAGCCCTTTACAGCTAGCCTGTTTGCTGTGTTAATTTTATTTATTTATTTGTTATTTTGCCTTTATTATTTTTACAAATAACTCAAGATGGTGAACATATCCAACATACTTCTTCTCCTATTGTTCCCACAACAGCAACCCTGAGAGGTGGGTTGGGATGAGCTGCCCAAAGTCACTCAGCTGGCTTTCATGGCTAATGCGGGACTAGAACTCATGATGTCCCACTTTTTAGTCTGGTACATTAACCACTAGACCAAATTGGCTCTCTAACGGTTGTAACCACTCATTTTACATCACTTTAAGGCCTAAAATAGATTAGCCAAACTCAGGAAAAACTGATTCAAAGAAATCCCACAATTCATCAAGGATCCTCCATTGTTAAGATGTGATTTGTTTATTTATTTATTGGGTCTAAATGGCACTCCAATCAAACAGGATTCTGATCATCAGAAACTACCAACTATCTGTACCAGATAAGTCTCTAGTCCAGGGGTCGGCAACTTTGACTCTTTTATGACTCGTGGACTTCAACTCCAGAATTCCTGAGCCAGCATGGCTGCTCAGGAATTCTGGGAGTTGAAGTCCACGAGTCATAAAAGAGCCAAGGTTGCCGACCCCTGCTCTAGTCCTTTTATCATATAATTGCTTGCCATTTTATCACCTCAGGCTATCTCCTCATCTGAAGCCACCAATGACTGGTGGATTGGAAAATTCTGCAGTTGTATGCTTGCTACATGTGAGTCAAAAATCCTTCTTTTTTCCCTTCCCAATAGCACAATAAAACCTAAGCTAGACATTAAGAAAGCCTCAGAATGGTAGATGTTTAATACTGTCTGCTGAGTGAGTTTTCAGATCCATATCTCTTGTCACGAGAGTATATTTTCAATCTGTCACAGATATGGAGGAGGGAAGCAGTAATAAAAATTAACTGCTTATAAATGACAACAGATTGATTGTAATTTTCATAAAGTGAAAATATACATTAGCCATAAAAATGGCTGTAGAAGAACTTATCATTGTATCAAGCTGTAGCCCAAAGGACTATTGAGTTAAAAAATATGTTTCAAATTTGAGAAATGTGATATAGGCTGGAGCACAAAGTATTCTAAAGGAGAGAAATTATCTAAAAAGTAACAAAGAAGTAGGCTCCATTTTTAGCACTGCCCAAGGGAGATCATGCAATTGATGTCACAAAGCCTGCCAGGTACAATTCTTGGGCCATTCACCGGAAGCTGCATTTCACATATCTTGTAATATATCAAGCTCCCCAGTGGCTCAGACCAACTCAGTTTCAAAAATGACACATACTCTGTACAAATCAAGTATGTGTTGCTACATAACAAAAATATACCATGGATAAGTGTAGGTTGAATCCAGATTGTCAATTCTAGAATAGATCTAACTGCCATAAATGCTGAGCAAGTGGAATCCCGTACTAAGTTCTAGCATGTGAAATAAATCATAACTGTCAAAGAATTAAGAGGCTGATGAAAAATAATGTTCGTTCTTTACCAGAATGAACTTGATGAAATGGGTAAATACATAATAAAATTGGCTCAGGATAATTTATTTTACTGTCTTAAGTATGGTTATATGCTGGCGAACCTTTTAGAGACCAAGTGCCCAAACTGCAACCCAAAACCCACTTATGCATCGTTGGGTGCCGGATGGGTGTGGCCAATTGGGTGGGTGTGGCCCATTGGGTGGGCGTGGCTGTGGTGGTAACAGCAGACTGGGTGGGACTAAAACAGTGGTTCTCAACCTTTTTAATGCCGCGACCCCAACCAGTCGTAAGTCGAGGACTAAACCGGTCGTAAGTCGAGGACTTTCCCTGCCCGGGAGCGCCGCGCATGCGTGGTTCCACCCCCTGTGCCGGCCGAGGCGTAGCTGGCAAGCGGCAGAGACGGAGCAGGCTGACCACCAACTGGCCCAGCCCAAGGGAGGTAAGGCACCCGCCGGAAAAGGGGAAAAAAATGGCGGACAAAAAAAATGGCGGTCAGCCTTGCTTGGCGACCCCCGTGAAATGGTCGATCGACCCCAAATGGGGTCCTGACCCACAGGTTGAGAACCACTGGACTAAAAAGTTCAATCAATCAATTCCAACTTTGCAAGATCTTTTTTTTTTTCCGTGAGAAGTTGAAATTGACTGATTGATTGAACCTTTTTTTTTTTTGCACATGGCGGTGGAGGCCTAAAGTGAAAAGTTTTATAAAACCCACCTGAAGGCCTAGGACTGGGGCGATGGCATGCGTGCCCACAGAGAGAGCTCTGAGTGCCGCCTCTGGTACCCGTGCCATAGGTTTGCCACCACTGTTATAAGGCATTCTACTTGAGAATTTTAGTTATACATTTAAATGTGAAACGAAATTAATCCCAGACTTTGCATTTGTCCAGCAGACATCTTTCCTATTGCAGGTAACTATTTTTTTTAAAAAAAAAATAGTATCTTGTGTCGGTATGAATTCTGTTAAGGGAGTTACAAAGCTACATAATTGGTACAGTCAGACTATAAATTAAATTGCATGTTTCTACAATATTTCCTATTGTTGAGAAACATAAATAGTAATTTATAATTACTATTTATTAATTATCTCCCTCAAAAAATCATTTATTAGTTCTAGCACTTTTCATTTAATGAAAAAATGGAGATATTTGCTCAAATATCTGTGAGTTGAAACTTCCCAAATAGTTAAAAGTATGTGGGCTTCATTAGTTGACAGTAAGACTATGACTACATGGAAAAGCTCCACACACCTCAATGAGGCTCTCTTTTTTAATGTCTCCAACTCCCCCCAAAGTTCACATCTGCAATACATAGTATTTATTTAATACTCAATGTACATCTCATATTTTCTCTTGAGACTTCTAAACGGTTCTCCCAATTTTAGCCACATAATGACAGTCTAGTGGTGTAGATTGGACTGAGAGAGAATAGCTGGCCAAACCCTTCACAATAATGTCTTTTTAGACTAGAAGTGGGGAATTAGTAACAGAACAGCCACAACAAAGTAACATCCTGTGTTATTATTTTTTTTTGGTCTGTCCCTTCATTTAAGCTTTGGAATGATTTTCCTGAGCCACGCAGGCAGCTTGTTCAGGCTGGACTTGCACCAGAGGANGACTGAGAGAGAATAGCTGGCCAAACCCTTCACAATAATGTCTTTTTAGACTAGAAGTGGGGAATTAGTAACAGAACAGCCACAACAAAGTAACATCCTGTGTTATTATTTTTTTTTGGTCTGTCCCTTCATTTAAGCTTTGGAATGATTTTCCTGAGCCACGCAGGCAGCTTGTTCAGGCTGGACTTGCACCAGAGGAGTCAATTTAAGAGTAGTATTTAGTTTTTTTTCCAAACATGCCTTTTTTCGTAACTCCAGCCTCTGTGCGAAATTGCAACATAGTGAATGCAAAAGTGCTTGTAATGAACTCTATCTCAGGGCTTTTCAACCAGTGGTACGGGTACCACCTGTGGTACATTGGCACCTGGCAGGTGGTACGCGACCATCCTAGAAAAGTGGTAGTGGGGGAGGGGAATGAGCCGAACCGGTGGCAGCACCGGACAAGCTTGAGCGAGAGATGGCTGGAGCTGCAGGGCTCAGCGGAAGCGCCAGGATCAGCGTCAGGCTCCAGCTGGAGCTCGGCGCTGATCCTGGTGCTTCTGCTAAGCCCAGAAGAAGCGCCGATCAGCTGGAATGTTGCAGCCTCTCCAGGGTCTTGTGATTTACATTCAGATGCTTGGCAACTGATTCATATTTATGACGATCAGTGTCCCAGGGTCATGTGAAGTGACCAAAACCTGCTGCAACCACCCAGCAGATGAGGGGAATTAAAACCAAACACCCCACCCCATCCCCGCTGCCAATCCTCAACAGAAATGCTCACAACAATGAAAACCTCGGACAGAAGGAAGAGCACTGCTGGGTGGGCAGGCAGGTGTCTTGCTCGGCTGTGGCTTGGGGGGCACTTTTTCAGTGTCATTGTAACTTCGAACAGTCACTAAGCGAACTGTTGTAAGTTGAGGACTACCTGTACTTCATCACTTTTTTGGGGGGGGTCAAGTTTTTGACACCTTGCTAGGCGACTGGTGGTACTCGGATGTTGCCATATCCTAAAAGTGGTACAATGGGTGAAAAGGTTGAAAAGCCCTGCTCTATCTAATCTAAGCTTTGGGATTCATTTAAAAATTTGCTGTCAGATAACCAACTACGCCGGTGTTTCACCTGCAAGCTTCAGCCAAACAAATTGGCTATTGATACTTGTTTGCTGGTGAACATTCTTTGAGTCATCTCTATCCTAACATTTAATCTATTAATTGTAGGGGGAAAAAATATCCCCCCAAAAATAGAGGGGTAACCAGCTTGTAATCATACAGGTGGCTATAAAAAGTATTGTGTTGAAAAAAAATCAGTAACCAGTTGCCCTGCATTAAGACCTCCAAAATTGCTGCAGATGGGCAGTTCCTAGCAAGAGAAATCTGAAGGTATTATGAAGCTGTTTTATCATTGCCTCCTCCGAAGATTTTTCTGTGGAAAAGGAAAGGATGAAAGAAGCAATGGGAAAGAAAAGGAGGGTGGCAAATAAAACAGCATGTAATTTGGATTCCTCATTAAAAGTTGTGTTTGAAAAACATAATTGCATGATGAAAACCTGGAAGCATCTTTATCTGCCAAGCCCATTTGAAGAAGGCAAACTGGATGTCTCTTCCTTTTCCAACTTTTATTTTCCTCAGTATTCCTGATCTGGCAGATGAATTCTTACATCTACACAGGAAGAAAAGTGCCCAGGGTAGAAATAAAAAATCTAAGGTGTAATAAACTAGCAACATAAACCCTCATTTTCTTCTGAACCACTTTGAAGGCAATCCTTACTCTGTCTGCCCTGGGAAGAATGGACTTCAGTGGCTTTGTTAGAGATAATAGCTGGAATGTAGCATGTCATCTACCCATTAATAGCTGAACTAGGACTTGTCTACCCAGCAGCATGGTCCCTGTTTGCTGAAAGAACATGTGGAGATGCAGGGCCAGGAACAAACAACAGGAAAGACTTTGGGATGGGATGGAAATTTTCATATTTCTTTCACAATCACTTCTCTCCTGCAAACATTCCTTCAGGCTGTCTCTCTGTTCCTTCCCACTGGTTGTCTAATTGCCAGCTCAGAACTTAGCAGGGAAGAAATAATTAAAAGACTGTTCCTGAGGGGATAGCTTGAGAAGAATAGAAGTGGAGTCACCATGTCTCTTTTATCACATTAGTTCACCAAGCCAAGCTTGTAAATAGACGTCTGGCTGGTTGGCTCCACATGGTTTATCTTCTTATTATGGACCATTGCAAGTGGGTACATCAGTGCTGAAAAGGCTTTGTTAAGGGCTGACCAAAAAAGAGGATAGCAAGCAGTCTGAAACAAAAGTGTGCTATAATTACATCAAAGGTGAGAACTGGATGGCCTTCAACCAGATGTTAATAAAGGAAGTGATTATGACTTCAGAATAAACTGTGTTGATGGAAGCTTCTGCTGCAACTTCTGGAAGGCTGTAGAGTCCCCATCCTGATACAGAAAAAAGTGTATAAAAAGAAGCTCTAATTTAGAGACTGCTCCAAATTAAAGTGCAAGAAGCCAAAGTTCCCTTAAATATAGCTTAGAATAGATCTTCACTGACCCATCCCCAAGGACTTTGGGGAGTTGCTTTCTGAAGTGAGCCTGCTTGCTGAAGAAGAAGAAGAAGAAGAAGAAGAAGAAGAAGAAGAAGAAGAAGAAGAAGAAGAAGAAGAAGAAGNGAAGATGAAGATGAAGATGAAGATGAAGATGAAGATGATGATTCAGGGTCTGTCTTATTGAGTATAGCTCTAAAAAGCTGAAGATTCATGAAGATTTCTGAGCAGGAACTATCGGAATGAAAATAGAAACCCATTAAAAAGCAATTATGTGAAATCCAAAACAGAAGGAAGTGTGTAAAGAATTCTAATTAGGAAACGTAATGCAATTCTGTCCATACAAGGTGATATGCTCTTAAGGCATAAATGTCAAAGGGCTCTAGCATGTCCAGCACTGTTAAATAATGGCCAGGAAATATAAAGCAGTGACTTCAGCTATCTCTTGCGTATAATACTGTAAATAAAAAGTACATTTAAAGTGAATTCTGTTTATATGTGTTTTTCCAGGCTTGTGTCTGGAAAAACACATATAAACAGATTTTAAACAGGAAGTTTCATGCTTTGTATACTTTGGGGTGATTTTAATGGATTTGTATGCATGTATATATGCATGAGGTTGATAAGGCCGCCCAATTCTTTCTCTCTCTCTCTCCCCACATATACCATGATAACAAATACATATACATATATAACCAATCCTAGGCATAATAAATGCTCACTCTCTCAGCAGAGCACGTTCAATTATCATTCTAGCCCAAGTATCACAACTCTGTGAAAGGCTACTAAGAAGGGCTACCTGAACCTGCTGAGGAAGGGGTGGGTGTCAGGAAACTTGTTCCAAAAGGCAGGTAGTGCAACAGAGAAAGGTGGTAAATATTTAATTAACTTAAGCATCCCAACCAATTTACATCCAGAGTCATCCTCTGTGAGTGGCGTCCCAAACAGAATCTGTCCTCCTCCATCCATCTGGAAGAATCAACTTTGGTGGTGGGTGGGAAAAGACACCTAGAGTTCTGGCAGGAACTGCTTAATGAGATCCGAAAGGAAATGGCATTAACTATTTACCGTCTATTGTCTACTGCAGGGCTTTTCAACCTTTTCATCCATTGTACCACTTTTAGGCTATGGCAATATCCAAGTACCACCAGTCGCCTAGCAAGGTGTCAACAACTTGATGACCAAAAAAAAAAAAAAAGGAAAAAAGTGATAAAGTACAGGTAGTCCTCGACTTACAACAGTTCGCTTAGTGACTGTTCGAAGTTACAATGGCACTGAAAAAAGTGCCCCCCAAAGCACAGCCGAGCAAGACACCTGCCTGCCCACCTGGCGGCGCTCTTCCTCCTGTCCGAGGTTTTCATTGTTGTGAGCATTTCTGTTGAGGATTGGCAGCAGGGGTGGGGTGGGGGGTGTTTGGTTTTTATTCCCCCCGTCTGCTGGGTGGTTGCAGCAGGTTTTAATCACTTCACATGACCCTGGGACACTGTGACCGTCATAAATATGAATCAGTTGCCAAGCATCTGAATGTAAATCACAAAACTCTGGAGATGCTGCAACATTCCAGCTGATTGGCACTTCTTCAGGGCTCAGCAGAAGCATCAGGATCAGCGCCGAGCTCCAGCTGGATCCTGGCACTGATCCTGGCGCTTCCACTGAGCCCTGACAGCCCTGCAACTCCAACCATCTCTCACTCAGGTTTGTGCAGTGCTGCCACCGGTTCAGCTCATTCCTCTCCCTCGTTACCACTTTTCTAGGATGGTCGTGTACCACCTGCCAGGTGCCAATGTACCACAGGTGGTACCCGTACCACTGGTTGAAAAGCCCTGGTCTACTGCCATTCTTATGACTTCTAGTATTGCTTCCTCAGTGTAATGGAATGTGAGAAAAATCTTGGGAAATGTGTATGCGTGTATTTGGGGGAGGGGATGCCCCCAAGGTAATGGCTAGACAAAATAAGAAGTAGCCTACAAGTGAGTAACAGAGAAAAAAAACTTAGAAAGGTTTTTCCCTAACTAATCAATGGGTAAAAAGAGAGGATGGGAGATTTGCACTTTCAGACTTACAAAATTCTGTTAATGTATCCTTCCAATAAAGTAGAATTAACTAAACTTGTCATGTTTCTCCTCTGGTCTACTTGGGCGACTGACAATGACTACTCTCAAGTGTTCCCAGAAAAGGGAAGACAACTAGAGTCTCATATGGCTGCAATAGCAACACTAAATGTCCACAGCAGTAACAATATGAATGTTTCGAGGAGGGGAGAGGGTATAGACTTTTTCCAGAACCCTGTAAGTGGTCTGGTAATAGAATAAAACTGAAAAGTGAACATTTGCCTAGAGGTAAAAAAAAAAACCCAACTGTGACGGCTTTGTGCTGTACAAGCTTTCAAATCTCTCAGTATAATTGACACTTTTTCCCCCCATAAAGAAGTTCATAATTAAGCTAGGTGCATATGGTCAGGCCTAGCCTGGTACTTATCTGTAAAATCTCCAAGGGAGCTGAGGAATGCAGAATATGCCATTTTTTTTCCCACAGGTGAAACTGAGTGAACCTCTTTAGCCACACCTTAAATACCTTTCGGAGGGCTGTGTGGGAGGGCAGATTAAATTGCATAGGAGGAACCCAGGTCTGTGTTGTGGACCCTCCTGGGTTAAATATACAAGGAAATGCTGTCAATTAAATGTCTGTTTTCCTGGAGGTTTATCAACAATGTCTCCTTTATTTATAGTTTTTCTCTGGGCTTCCTCATAAAAAGATGGTGGCTTTATTTTACACCACACTTTTATGCAACCCTTATTCAGTTTCACACATCCTAACATTGTGTGGGTCATAAAACGATCCTGTTTCTTCAGGAAGCGTTCGAATGCTGTGTGATGAATGAAAACCTGGGCATAGGTTTTAGAAGCTATTTTATTTTTTTGTGGTATTGTTGATCTGGACCCACACTGGAATCAAAAGAGTGCAATATAAAACCAGGAACACCTGCCTGTCAATTGACCTCATTAGGAAATAATGACTGTTGCTTTAGCTGAGGTAAAAATGTTCAGAGGACATTTAAATTCACTTAATTCAGTATGGAAGAAACATTTAAACAGAACATCCCAGCATCACTATTACATGCACATTTTATGTGGGATTTCAAAACACTCAAGATAGCAATCATCACTGCGTAATCAAAGTCCGCCTCTTTTTTTTTAAACATGCATTGTGATGAGTTTTGATCACATGTTTGTGGCCTTGATCTTGACTTTTTGATATTTCACTTGTGCTCCTAATTATATGATCAGACTTATTGATTTCATCAGGACATTATAAATGTTGTGCATAGATTACTTAAAATTTGATGCAGTTTCAAAGTTAGACAGGGCTGCACTCTGTAGTTGTGGCTCTTGCATATGCCAAAATTGATGCATGACACATTGGGGCTTCTGCTGTAGCTGACAGCTTACAAAAGGACCTGTGTAATTTATGAAAAAAGATATTACATTTGTAGATTTGATTTGATTTTACTTATTTTTTTACATTTTTATTCTGCCTTTATTACTTTATAAGTAACTCAAGGCATTAAACATACCTAATACTTCCCTCTCCTCTTCCTATTTTTCCCACAGCAACAAACTTGTGAGGGAGGGATTGGGCTTGAGAAAAAGTGACTGGCCCAAAAGACACCTAGCTGGCTTTCATACCTAATGTGGGACTAGACTTCACAGTCTCCTAGTTTCCTGCCTGGTGCCTTAACTACTAAATCTGATTTTGGATGTGACATGAAAAACTGATCATGTGTGCAAACATCTACCCACACTGTGTGGTTCTAGGGTCAATTAAGCTGAGCAAATAAAGAAAATTAGCTTCTTTGAAACAATCAAGTCATTTTAATAACAAATTCAAGCCCTAAACCACAAACTGAGGCTGCCAAGAGGTGGACTGAACACAAACCTAGAACAGCAAACTTCTTGACTATTTAATGACAGCAGGTTGTGCTTATTAGCTACAAAAGGCTCAGTGTCTAAAGGGAAAACTCAGAAACAAGAAAGAGGGATAGAAATGAGCAGTGTGGAGGAAATCAAGATTGTCTATTTATCTTTGGCCAAAAGTAGGAATATGGGTAGTTATCAACTTATGACCACAATTGGGTCACAAGGATGTCAGTCTCTAAGTGATAGGATTATTAAATGAGCCACAACTATTTTTTTTAACCACAGTTGTTAAATGAATCACTGTGGCTGTTAAACAAATAATGTCATAAAGCAAATTTGGCTTTCCTGATTGACTTTGCTTGTTGAAAGCCACCTGGGAAGGTTGCAAGCCGCAACTGTGACTACAAGAGGTAGCTAATAATGGATCACCAAACATCGTGGCTGAATGAGTGGGGGGGGGAATGACAGTTGGGATTCCTTCTGATAAAAACCCAGATTCTCTGAAGGAGTCTGAGGCAGCTGTACCGTGTGAATTGGATGGATAGTTCATTGGAAAGAACAATTAACCAAGGTCTACCAACATTCTCTCATCTCCTGACTCGGTGTAAGTGAATTTTAGTTGTCTCTTCAAATCTCTTCAAGCACATTTCTTGCTTATTGGCTTTCAGAATTGGAATCCTTATCTTTGTGAACAGGCTGGGGGAGGGTGTTATATTTTGCCAATGTGGGTTTTGCTTAGAACAGATTGTATGATGACTGATTTTTTTAAAAAAAACAACTTAAATTTGGCTCAACATTCCTTCAGTCACTCACTCCTCTAATGATTTGCCAATGATTTCCTCTAGTTCTTCTATCCCCTTTTTCCTTTTACATTCTGTATCCAAGAGACAGAATCACATAGTGGAAAAGGTCATCAATGAAAGAAGCTGAAATGATAAGGACAGAAACTGTTCTCAGAAATGTATAATTTGTGTCAAGGTTTTTTCCCCATCAAATATTTACATTTGCCTATGGTTTTTGGCACCTGCAGAAGTAAACTCTTTCTCCTCTCTCTTCTAATCAGATAAAATGTTTGAGATTTTAATCTGCACAAAGGCAGGTCTCTTTTTTTTTAAGAAAAAAAATATTAATTTCCACTTTAGATTTTTTTATTAGATAACTTTTTATTTAAAAGGCCAATTACAGACTTCACTGAGATTGAATAGAAGTTATGGCTGCAAACATCACTAGCCTTTATGAAAAACAAATACAGATAGTTCTTGACTTATGACAAGTCATTTAATGACCATTCAGTCACAATGGCCTCACAATGGGTACTGAACTGCTGAAGTAAACTCTTGCTCTTTTCTTTTTCTAATCTGATAAAATATTTGAGATCCTAATCTTCATGAAGGTAGGTCTCTTTTTTTAAAGAAAAAGATGAACTTCCTCCTCAAATTTTTTAAAATTAGATTTATTCATTTATTTATATTTCATATTTCTGAACTGCCCATATCAATTATCTTTTTTTAATATGCCAATTACAGACCACTCAGACTGAATAGAAGTCATGGCTACAAACATCATTAATCTTTGGGGAAAACAAATATGGATAGTCCTTGACTTATGCCAAGTTATCTAATGACCATTCATACTCACAACGGCCTTACTTCTAGTCCAGCAGGGGGCTGGACTAGAAGACCTCCAAGGTCCCTTCCAGCTCTGTTCTATTCTATTCTATTCTATTCTATTCTATTCTATTCTATTCTATTCTATTCTTGCAGAAGTAAACTCTTCCTTTTTTCTCTTTCTAATCTGATCAAATGTTTGAGATCCTAATCTGCAGGAAGGTATGTCTTTCTTTTCTTTTTTAAAAAAAGAAAAGGATTAACTTCCTCTTTAGATTTTTTAAATTAGATTTTTTTAATGCTAATTATAGACTTCATTGAGAGGGAATAGAAGTTGTGGCTGCAAATATCACTGTCTTTAAGAAGAACAAATACAGGCATTCCTTGATTTATGATCAGTCATTTAATAGCCATTCACAGTCACAACTGCCTCAGCATGAGTGCTTTACAGTCTAGAAAGCAATACCGGCCATCAGTCATTGTGAAACGTTGCACTGGCCCTACCCCCAGATTCATGACTGTAGTTTGGATGCTTGTAGACCTGTTTGCATTTGCAACTGGTTACCAAGTGCCCTGAGATCATATGATAGCTATTTGCAATCTTCTCTGCTAACTTTCCCAGAAAGTCAACAGGGAAACCAGTAGGGATGGTTACAAGCAGAAGGGACATTGGCTTTAAGGTCCATTTCTCCAATGTGTAAAGGGATGTACTGGAGGAAAGGACTTCAGTTCTGGCAAAAATGTTATCAAACACCAGCATCCTGAGCCTTTTCCGAACAAAGGCATTTGCTGGCTTTTTAGCAAATGCCATCGTATCTCCAGAAGGGAAAATGCTCATGTACCAAATGCTAGCATTCTTAGGCTTCCAGAATGATGGCATTCACCAATTGTTTTTCCAGATCTGATATCCCTTCCTCCACCATGCTGAGAATTTCCCTGGTGGCAGAGTGGACCTCATATCTGGCAGAGACAATAGCGAACACCATCATTTTCACAATCATTCTCCTACTGCAGTAGGGCAGGGATAGTTTTTGGGTCTCTTGGGTATGGTGAGAGGCCTGGGCATTCTCCCCAGTGTTTCCCTTAAGAATGTGTGCAGGTACTTAATAACCACAATTCAGAGAGCCAGGATTGCGGTCATTGAGCAAAGCAATCATGTGGAATCTCACTTAACAACCGCTTCACCCAAGATTCTGGGCTCAATTGTGGTTGTAAGTGGAGGGATACCTGCAACGATATAACTTTCTGTAGTTAGACTGTCACAAAATTCTTGAAAACAATTGTAGATCCTCCACCTGACTTTGTGAGCAATTTGCATTAATGGTATAAATTCAGACAAGTTCCTGGCTGGGTCTGCCCACAATTATTCACTTTATAAGCTGTTCTTATTTTTAATAAAGATAAAATTGTTTTCAGAACTGCTTCAATAGTTCGGAGAAGGTGGGTTCATGTGCTTCACGTTTGTATCTTCTACAAACATCTTTTCATGGATACACCATAGATTGGAGACTTGTAGAACTAGTTTTTCAGAGTTATCCCTGGAAGCATTAAAGGTCATGTTTGTTCTGAGCATCGTGAGGGCACTTGTCAAATTTCACTAATCTTCTAAATATGTCACTGCATTTAACCTAAATTTTACTTTCCTTTCTTTCCCTATTCCAGCTATACCGGAGTTGAAATCTGTTAATCTGAACAGGAAAGTTTCCAGGTAGCTTGTTTTGAACAAATAAAGATAACCATCTAATTTGCTACAATGAGTTTCTGTGAAACTTGGTTGGCTTGCATAAGGAAGAAACTGACTGGGAGTTCTGTTACTAACAGTATCATGGTATTTACGTTTTTTGTGTTTGTTTGTTTGTTTACTAAAGAAAAAGGACCTAAAACCGTGTTACTTTGCCGAAAAATCGTCTTTACGATGTGAGGTACATAAGATGAATGTTTTTATTGTACCTTTCCCTTTACAATTTCAGTGTGTAAGAAGTTGTGTTGAGATGTATTTAGCCTAAAATGCATAGATAAGTTACCACAGTTGCCTTTAAAACTGGAATAATGTTTGTATACCAAGAAACTTGCTCTTTGACATTACATGAATACAAGACATTTCAACTGGTGTAGAAATTAACGATGTTGGAGAATAGCATTGGTGCAGAAGGACTCTTAAAAAAAAAAAGAGTGAGCATAGAAGGAAGAACTGCTTTTTGTTTCTTGTGTGATTTGTCTAATATCAGGCTGCTTCCAGACAAATGTTCTATTGTTCTATTAATTAAGTAAACTCATCTTCTTTTTTTTAGCTTGCTGGTATTTCCTAGAATTTGTTCCATCCTCTTTTTTACTGCAGTCCCTTTTGATCAATAGCAATGATCCATTTGAAAGTGGTTTTTTTCCCTTAAATAGATAATCAAGCATCTTTAACTATAGCTCAGCACCTGTGTTGGACAGAGGGCTGGATCAAATTAATGGGCAAAACACTTTCATTCCAGCTTGCCCAAGGCTTTCTCGTCAAAAAATGCCACATTTTTAGTGCATTAATGTATATATATATTGTTACAAGAAGGATTAAATATGCTAGGGAGCAACAGGTAGGCATTCTTATATATCATGTTGTCTCTATCTCACCACTGCCTTTCATCCATAATAATGAGTAGGACTCTTATTATTTCTTTATTAAGCATTTCACGTGCTTTAGAGTATGATTCTAAGAGATGTCTACTCAGATGTAAACTGAATCACATGTAATCCCAGATTAAAACACGTGATTAAAACGGAAACCTTGATGTCCTAGAGAAAATGACACAGGAGCTCCTAGGGAGATAAATTACTTAATACCCGGCATAACTTCAGTTTCAGTTCCCTCTTTAAGATTCTCAGGCAATGAGTAATCAATATTCAAAAGGTGTTGAGTAAGTGAGATTGAGCCTGGGGTGAAATATGTGTTTGCAACTGGCTCTAGATTTTTTTCAATGCTTGGGCCAAAGTGCCCAACATCATGCCAGGCCACACTTCCATTTCGAATTGTTCTCTGTGGTGTAGCTATTAGCACACCAAAGTGTTCAATCAAAGTATAGCTAATTTACATCTGTTGGCTCTTTTGCTCTGTGAAGAGCATGTTAAATTGCTAAGAGCAGTGGTGGCCCAGTGTTTAGAATGCAGTACTGCAGGCTAACTCACTGCTCACTCCAGGAGTTCGATTCTCACCGGCTCAAGGTTGACTCAGCCTTCCATCCTTCCCAGGTCAGTAAAATGAGGAGTCAGCAATAGGCTGACTCTGTTAACTGCTTAGGGAGGGGCTGTAAAGCACTATGAAGTAATATATACCAGATTCACGATAACGATAATCGATATAACTCCCCGTCCCTTCTCCTCTTTGGAGTAGTCATGACGTCCGATTGAGACGGGTGACAGTCCTCAAGGTAGGACTGACCGAGTCCCAACTGAATCGGAAGGTAAGAAGACTTCACCCATTTTACTCCTAGGTCTAACAACCTCCGTTCTCCGACTGAAACATTTGACGAATGAGAGGGCTGTAAAACACTATGAAGCGGTATATAAGTCTAAGTGCTATTGCTATTGCTTTTTCAGCTCCTGACATTGCCATGCAACCTCCGCTATAATTGCATAACAGCCCCTCCCATCCAAGAAAAAAGGCTTAGGTTCCCTCTTCCATCACTTGCACTCTGTTCCATCACTAGCATAGGGTAAATACCATTGAACTCAGTGACTTACCTCTGAGTAACCTTTGCTAGGAATCTTTCTTCCCATTTTCTCACCTACATTTTAAAATCTAAACCCAAATGGGAGCCAGCACGCAGCCTATTTTGACTGATCTGAGAGAGCTTAGCAGAATTCTTAAAAAGAGGACAATTGGAAAAGCTAGACGGGGAAGTCGAGAAAAACTCCTAGAGGAAGTGGCTAAGGGCTTCCATTCTGCTGCTAAGACAACCTCATGGAGATGTCCTGTGGATCTGAGCTCAGCTCAAGGGAGATTCTATCTTTATTCCATTAAAGCAATAGCTACAGCACTTAGACCAGGGGTGTCAAACTCAATTTCACTGAGGGCCACATCAGCATTGCGGTTGCCCTGGGGGGCGGGCGGGTGGGTGTGGATGGAGTGGGTGTGGCCTACTGGGTGGGCGTGGCCAGTTCTACATCATTTGCGTCAAGGGTGCCTATGGGGGCCTGGGCAGGAGTGGGACAGATCTGAAGGTCTCTGGCAGAAGGGGGTGGGACTGGGGCAAGTGCCAAGGCATGGTCCACCGGGGCAAGTGCCAAGATAGCCACCACAAAATTGTACATTGGCTCCCAGCTGGCCTGGGCCAGGGCCAAGACAGCGGGGGCCGTTCCCTCACTGTTTCCAGGATGGCTTCACGGGCCACATGAAACCACTTTGCGGGCCGCATCCGGCCCCCGGGCCTTGTGTTTGACATGTCTGACTTAGACTTATATACCACTTCACAGTGCTTTACAGCCCTCTGAGCAGTTCACAGAGTCAGCCTTTTGCCCCCAACAATCTGGGTCCTCATTTTACCCACCTCGGAAGCATGGAAGGCTGAGTCAACCTTGAGCAAGTCAGGATCGAACTGCTGGCAATCGGCAGAGTTAGCCTGCAATACTGCATTTTAACTACTGCACTGCCACGGCTCTTGAAAATAATATTGATCAAAATCTGGAGTGCAAGAGATCTGTATCTCACCCACAAGAATTCCACCAAGGCTATCCTCTTTCCCCCCCCCAAAACACATTGATTTTCTTCCAAACTGAATGAAAAACATTGAGGAGAAAGTGTGGAAGCAATTTCTGGTACAATACGAAAAGAAATTGTCCCACAAACTTTCTCCAGCTACTACATAGTTGGCTTCTTCAGGTGTATCCAAGGATACAGACTTACAGTAGTTTCACAGCTTATCCCAGGGGATATTTGTTTAGTGATGAATGAATGTATTGTACCTCTTACTATTGCTCTGATACTCAGTGAGCAAATGCACATACTGTGAAATGTCAAATGTAATATGTAGCATCATTGTGTTTCCGAATGCTAGTTTTTCAAACGTTATGAAATGGAAAAAGCTGATCACAGGATGTTTATTTTTTTATAACATCAATCCCACTGATTAGTGGGCAATAACTGGCTTGATCAAAATAAGCTAGACTGGATCATTTGGATATATGATTCTATGCTGCTGACATCAGCAAAGGATTTGGCCTTTGAATTCAGTGGGAGCTGGATTGCATCTGCTTTTCAAAACTCACTTTTTAGTGAGGTATACAAGCCTGAATTTCAATTTGACACACAAACACACACATACAGAGAGAGAGAGAGAGAGAGAGAGAGAGAGAGAGAGAGAGAGAGAGAGAGAGAGAGATATTGGTTGCTCTGGTTTCTTGTATTAACTATGTTGAGTTGCTAATACGCCAACGGCATATCTTTCCAGATTTAAAGCTGTTATGTTTTATACACATTTGAGCCATTTCAATTATTGACTAGCATGTGAATAATTAATCATGCAAAAAAGCATTAGCCTAATGTCTTTTAAAAGAATATTCGTAGTTTGCTCTAGACATTACAAGGTCAGGCTTGCTTGTAAGAAGAATCTATCCTCTTAAACTTATAAAAGTTATTGCTCTACATTTTATCCATCTGGTTAGAGAAAGTTCAGAGGAAAGCCCTTATTCACCTACAGTTTCCAGTATGGTGTTAATGGCTGTTAAAATAGGTTCTACTCTTCCCTCAGTAGTGGAAATTTCCTGATGACTTTGTCTCAATTACAGACCTGTGGTAATGTTGGAGGACAGAAAGCTGTTTTTGCAGCCTTGAGTTCCTGAATAAAAGGAGGAATATAACTCTGGCTTAAGAGAAAAACACGCTGACTATTGCAGGGAGAATACTGTCTACAACAGGGGTCTTCAAACTTGGCCCTTTTATGACTTGTGGACTTCAACTCCCAGAATTCCTCAGCCAGGCATGCTGGCTGAGGAATTCTGGAAGTTGAAGTCCACAAGTCATAAAAGGGCCAAGTTTGAAGACCCCTGGTCTACAATAATGAAGTACTGAAAATAGCAAATAATTCTTTTTAAATAAATTCTGCATTTCAGCCAAGGTGGTCTTTTTTACAGAATTGTTCTTCTGGTGGCAAGTTATCTTTTATTTTACTCACTTCTTCACTTCACATATGTCCTGACTTCCTTTTGGAGGTTTAGGGCAGGATCAATTCATTTTCCCCTCATTTTTATTTTTATTTACAATAACTCTTGGGAGCTACTGCAGATTGGACTGAGTCAGATTAAAATGTGAGAAAGATTTAAACCATTAATTTCAATTGGAAAACTGTAGGCATCTTAGACCAAACCAGATCAAAAAAGGCAGAATTCCTAAAAACTTAGCATTACATGTAATAGAGACATGGAACTCAGCTCCATCTACTGCTGAGAGTTTGGAAAAGATATAAAGCACAATTATCTCCGAAAACTTATTTTAGGAAAAGGTATTTTTTTCAGAAAAGAAATGATAGCTACACAAACTTGGTTTGATTTGTGCTGATCTAATTATGTTTATTGAAAAGAATCTAGAAAAAGAGGGTTATATTTATCAATGGTTTGCTTATCTCAAAGCAGAAAGAGTTAAACTGGATAAAAAGAATTTTATTTTAGCAGATGAAAAAACAGACTTTAAGAGAGATTTATGTACTAATGATGAGCATCTCATTGCCAAAATATATAAACTGTTGTTGAAAATGAATAGGATTAATATGTCATATGGTATAAGATTAAATGGGGAAAAAATTGGATATAACATTATGCTTGACCAATGGGAAAATACGTGGATAAAAGGGAGTGAAATTTTCACTGGACTATAATTTGACAGAATTTTTTTAGTAGAATGATGTATCATTAGTATTTAACTCCTGAAAAATTATCAAAGACATATAAGGGAATATCAAATAAATGTTGGAAATGTAAACAATGTGAAGTCCTCTTTCATCATGTTTGGTGGATGTACTGGACTGTCAAGAAGTGTTGTTTGAGTCAGGAAAAATTTAAAAATGAATGTAAAATTGAAACCAAAAGTTTTTCTTTTAGGTATCATGCATAAAGATGTTGAAAGAAAACACGGGGCGGCAAGACTTTTAAATGGAATTGGCAAAACTGACTACTTTGATGAAAGACAAAATCTAGCTTTCTTATTAGTTGGAAAACACTTTTGGACATCTTGCTTGAGAAAGATAAAAATGGAGTTTTGATTTTAGGATTTGATTATTGAATTTATTATGAGTATAGAAAAATGTGTATTTCATTTTTATTATTAAACATATATATTATATATTTTTAAATGTCTCGGTTTAAACCTAGAGTAAGGTTATTTTGTTACATAATTCTAATGCTATTTTGATTGTCTAATCTGTATTTTTATATGATGGATTTGTGCTTTTGTTTTAATTAAGAGTGTGAGGTTATTCTACCATATATACAGGTATTTGTATCTATACTGAAGAAAGTTGGAAATCAATCTTTTTTTTTCTTATCACTTTTTAACTTTCCCCCTTTTGACCTCCCTTTCACCATTTTTTTGTTATTTGTATTTTATCTGTTTGTGAAACTTAATAAAGTTAATTTTAAAAAGAGATAGGCTCCATCTACAGTTCTTTCAAAAAGGGAAGCAACCAAAGTCAAGAAAAGAAGCAAACAGACCTAAGCACATCTTTTTTCATCATGCTCCTCTTAACCAACACCAGATTAGCAGAAACTAGCACCAGATAAACAAGAACAATAAAAGGAGAAACAACCATCCATTCAAAGAGCAATCAGGGAAGAAACATTATCCCAATTATAGCTGATAAGAGGACACGCTACTATATTTAAGCAGTCAGCAAAATTTACTCACATGGGCAATGAAGATGTCACCTAGCTTGCTAATGAAATGTCTGCAGGATCAGAAAACAGCTGGAACTCAACAACTCAATCCTGAGCTACATATAATATCAGTCTATGGCAATTTTCAGTTTGATTTTGCCTGGAAAAATAAGATTTCTGATATCACTAGAAGGCATTACCATAGTCTTGACAAGGTCCACTAACTTCAGTAAGCAGTGGTGGTTACTTTGGCCTGGGTTCAAATAGCATGTTAAGTCTCCATAATTCAAACTGTTTTAGCTTAATATATAATGTGTTTAATTTGTTGAGCCATGGTGGCGTAGCGGTTAGAATGCAGTATTGCAGGCTAATTCTGCTGACTATCAGGATTTCGATCCTGACTGACTCATGATTGACTCAGCCTTCCATCCTTCCGATAAAATGAGGACCCAGATTGTTGGGGGCAACAGGCTGACTCTAAACCGCTTAGAGAGGACTGTAAAGCACTGTGAAGCGGTATGTAAATCTAAGTGCTATTGCTATATTATGTAAGCCACTGTTGCCTATAAACCATGACTGATGGTTGAACATGTTCTGATAGCTGGCATCATCTAGAGCACAGGTCGGAAACCTGCAGCTCCGGAGCCACATGTGGTTCTTGGAGCCTTCTACTGTGGCTCCCAGTCCTCCTCCACCATTTGCAGAGAGAGAGACAGAGATAGGCACTTGCGCTTCCCCCCCTCTCTCTCCGATCGTCTGCCTCACGCTGTTCTCTGACAAGCTGACAAGCTTATTGGGTGGGGCTCCTGCCTTTGCTGCGTCTCCACAGGAAGCAGGAAGCAGCAGAAAGCAGCATCTCTCTCTCTCTCTCTCTCTCTCTCACACACACACACACACACACACACACACACTTTTACTTAGTGGGGGAAGAGGACTGGCAGACCAAGGGCAGGAGCGAGCCAGCCCAATAAGAACGTGTGTCAGCTTGTCAGAGAACAGCATGAAGCCAACTTGCCAGGTGAGCAGAAGATAGGAGAGACGGAGAGGGAGGGCAGAGAGAGAGAGAGAGAGAACTCATGCACAGCAGCCTCTATTTCTTTTTAATTAAACTCTTCAATCAAGCCCCCTCCCGCCCGCGCGCAAGTTTTGCGTCTTCCAGTGTTTTCTTTTCTGTGGGAAACGGGTCCAAGTGACTCTTTATGTGTTTAAGGTTCCCGACCTTAAACTCACCTGATCTAGAGGATCTTGGACGGTCTCAAAAAGCTAAGCAAGGTTGAACAAGGGCAATGTTTGGTTGGTAGCCTGCTAGAAAATACCAAAGAATAGACTAGGTGAGGAAGCGAAAAATACATGCTGGAAGATGATTTAAATCATTTCTATACGTTGCCAAGGAGATTGCATGGATATGTCCATGAAGTCATCTAAAAATAATTTTTGACAGTTAATATTATGCAAAACCTTCCAACTTAGTTGTGCTTAGTTGTGCTTAGTTTAAGAAACCATGGTTTACTGTGGTCACTGAGGCAGGTCCCCATAAATAAAACTTTGGAGAGTAAGGTTATTTTAACTATTTATATTTATGGGGATATGCATATGCAAAAATTGTTCTGGTCCTCATGAGGGTCACCTAAGACATCTCACAACCTTGGCTGAAACATAAACAAGTCATAATTGGAAAGAGTTTTCTGACTTCATGGCTAAGGAAGTCTCCTGATTTCTAGCCTTGGTCCTTAACCACTAGACCAAACTGGCTGAAGGTGATGATTATAATGGTTTTTATGTAGACGTGAGGGGGTGCATCATCATCATCATGCATGTTTCATCATTTTAGTGTGACTATAGTTAGGCGAACTTTCAGAATGTTTACTCTGATATTTTGTAATTGTTGAAATAGAATTTGTTCACACATACCTTTTTAAAATATGTTTTTTATCATGTCTTTATGGTTTTTATAAATAACTCAAGGTGTGAACAGACCTAATACTCCTTCCTCTCCTATTTTCCCCACAACAACAACTCTGTGAGGTGAGTTGGGTTGAGAAAGATTGACTGCCCTAGTTTACTAGATATGAGCTTCTGTACGCTCAGTCAAATATAATGAAGTCCTTGGATTGTTGTATCTTGTCCTTAAAGGCAAACAAAATCTTTGGTCTAAAGCAGTGGTTCTCAACCTGTGGGTCGGGACCCCATTTGGGGTCGATCGACCATTTCATGGGGGTCGCCAAGCAAGGCTGTCCGCCATTTTTTTTGTCCGCCATTTTTCCCCCTTTTCCGGCGGGTGCCTTACCTCCCTTGGGCTGGGCCAGCTTGTGGTCGGCCTGCTCCGTCTCTGCCGCTTGCCAGCTACGCCTCGGCCGGCGCAGGGGGCGGAACCACACATGTGCGGCGCTCCCGGGCAGGGAAAGTCCTTGACTTACGACCGGTTGGGTAGTCCTCAACTTACGACCGGTTTAGTCCTCGACTTACGACTGGTCTAGTCCTCGACTTACGACCGGTTGGGGTCGCGGCATTAAAAAGGTTGAGAACCACTGGTCTAAAGTCTATTTGTAAGATCACCATAATATTAAATTCATTTTCCTTTTCCTTGGGAAAAAATTGGGCAAATTTTACTGCTGTGATACTTCAGACACAGTTCAATATTTCTTCAGCTTCCTCCTTCTTTCTGTTGTTCTGTTGTTGTTTTTAAAATGACTGCTTTATTTTCATATAGATTTTTGAACATATGATAACACTTTATTATACAACTGAGTGTTGGATTAAAATCAATGAACTATGGTTTTATTAACAAAAATAAGAACACAGCATATTTAGAAGTAGTAGGACCACTTTCAGCCCCATTAGATGATTGTGTTCTATAAACAACCAGGACCTTTTACATTTAAAATTTCTCTGCCATGAAGGACAAAGAGCTATTTACTTTTTTAAATCTCTGCTGTAGCTGTATTAACAATCCCACCTCCACATAATTATGAATAATGACAATCAAGGCTATTAAAGAAATAGGTAACTGATTGCTGTTCTGCTAATGCAGTTATGAAAGTAATTGAAATTTAATTGGTTGGTCACTATATTTTAATTAATTCAAAAAGAGAGAGAGAGAGAGATAATGCTGATCTAGGGAAACAATGACTTGTATATTTGGGTTTAAAAAGCGTATTCTTCATTAATCAAATGTGGTATTATTAGGTTCTGTCATTTCTAAAGAATGTGAAATAGAAGATCAAACTAGGCATGTATATTTATAGCCATTTCCCAGCTTAATATGACTTACTGTATACTTTTCTTGTACATATTTATCTTACTACTGTATCATTATAGAAGTGTGTTTTGTTTGTAATCACCTATAATGTCCTTAAAATGCCTTGAAATCTTGGCTTTCCCCCCAAACTCTAGATTAAGTAGGGTGCATTTGGGGTTTGTCATTTTCTCATATCTATCTATCTATCTATCTATCTATCTATCTATCTATCTATCTATCTATCTATCTATCTATCTATCTATCTATCTATCTATCTATCTATCTATCTATCTATCTATCTACACACACAGACACAGACACAGACACAGACACACACACAGACACAGACACAGACACACACACACACACACACATTTTGGGTAATGTTTTTAATTTGCATACTGCCCAGATTCATAGTGGGTTGCGTGGACTTATAAATTGAAATCATAAATACATAAATAATACAAATACTAATTTTGGCATATATACTAATTTATTTTGCAGGATTGTGTATTTTCTTAAAAAAAATCCAATTATAGATTGTTAAAAATTTCAGAAGATGGTAGACCCTATCATCATATGTGATAATTTGCTATTCGGATTGCAGATGACATGCAAAGGCCCGAGACTGCATTTATTTAACAGAGGAGGCAAAGATTCCTACGGGGGGAGATCCTATTGGTAGAATATTTCAATTGTACCATGTCGTGGCCTACACTCCATATGAGATTTGCAATCTTTTAATGTGCTTTTTGGATTTCCTTCCAGGTGCCTTTTAATTCTGAGTAAGAAACGTGGAACTTTTAGTGAAATAATAAAAAATCTCAACAATAAAAAAGAACATTCCAATCCTCCTACTCACTTTTCATAGCCTCAGTCAGATCACCATCACTTTACTCACTATGGAAACCACGAATGGAATTCCCCCCCCCCCCATTCCAGTAAGCATTGCTTCTAGATACCACCCTTTGGCCTGCCCTCACTGGAGGCTCCACAGGAATCTTCCACAAGGGGTAAATTTGTTTCTCCAAATGTTTTTGACTGCAATTTCCTTAATCCCTGATTATTAGTCTTCCGCACTGTGAAGAAGATAAATGCTTGGGGAAAGGTTTCTAAAGATCTTGGGTTGTTTATGGCCAGCAATGTGACTCAGTGCAATGCAGCACAATGAGTTTTATGACTCATTTAATAAGACACAGATCTGACTGCATCCAATTTGTTTAGCAGATTTTAAAAGGGCTTTATATAGAAAAGGATGGGTCCTTATTCCAATTCTATGTTGTGCATACGCAATAAAATAATCTATCAATCCCAATTATGTCTCCTGTGAGAGGCAGTGGTTCTCAAAACTTCAAGCTAGAATTTTTCCAACTCTACGTGGAGATGGTTGAGCCTTCTATAGATTGGTTTTATCACCAATCTAAAGGCCCAAGCCAGTGGGTAGAACATTGATCCCATTATTGGTACGGCAATTCTGAAACATTGAAGACTACTGCAAGGAAGTCTTAGCTCCCACCTGTTATAAAATAGCTTTGCAGATGGCAAAATGTTATTTTTACCAGGTTTTAGTTTTGCTTTAAGGAACCATAGACCAGTGGTTCTCAACCTTTTTAATGCCGCGACCCCCAACCGGTCGTAAGTCGAGGACTAAACCGGTCGTAAGTTGAGGACTACCCAACCGGTCATAAGTCGAGGACTTTCCCTGCCCGGGAGCGCCGCGCATGCGTGGTTCCGCCCCCTGCGCCGGCTGAGGCGTAGCTGGCAAGCGGCAGAGACGGAGCAGGCCGACCACCAGCTGGCCCAGCTCAAGGGAGGTAAGGCACCCGCTGGAAAAGGGGAAAAAAATGGCGGACAGCCTTGCTTGGCGACCCCCGTGAAATGGTCGATCGACCCCAAATGGGGTCCCGACCCATAGATTGAGAACCGCTGCCATAGACCATCATGAATGTTCTCAGCAGAAATGTTATCTGTTTCCTGGTGTGAGCAACCCACAATTGAAAGAAGACCATTCCAGCTCATTCTTTCATGAGACTCGAGTAGTAGCGGTGCCAGTAAACCAATGTGAAAACAGCCACTGAAGAAAGGAAAAAAGTTGAGATCTTGCCATCATCAACTGCAGAGTTGTTTTCTCAACTCAACTCAAATGTCATGGAAAGTTAGGAAATATATTATGAAAATCATTTCCATCACATGCTTCTTCAGAAAAACTTTCAGTAGCATATCTTAACCCAATCCATTTTTTAAAATATAAGGACTGTTTGTGATCTTTGGGCTAATGAGTGTAAAAATAACATCGAGTTTCAAGGGAGTCTCCTAACTATCCATCCTAAGCACTATTCTATATCATACTGCTGTTAAGGCAAGGGTTAGACAGGAAAAGGGAACCAGTTTGGTCTAGTGGTTAAGCTGTTGGCCTAGAAATGAGGAGACGGTGAGTTCTAATCTCACGTTAGGCATGAAAGCTGGCTGGGTGACCATGGGCCAGTCACTTCCTCTCAGGCCAACTCACCTCATAGGGTTATTGTGGAGAAAATAGGAGGCAGGAGTATTATACATGTTTGCCACCTTGAGCTATTTATAAAAATAATAAAGGTGGGATATAAATAAATAGATAAAAAGCAATAGAACTTGCATGCTAGACAGTTCCTTAAAAAATCAGAGCTACCCATCTTTTGTTAGGAAAATGACCACTATTATAAGAGATATCTGGAGATATCTGTGGAAGAATAATTTTGAGTAGAAAAAAATGTGCGTCTCTCTTCTAAATACCTCAATTACACATAATATAATCTAGATTCAGGTGTATTTACATATGTTATAGACATAATAAAAGCAGAGACTGAAATTAAGAATCAGTCATTCTGTCTCAGCCCAGCCAGAGTTGTAGCTGTGGAGAAGCCCAGAGGCAGGAAAGCTACATATGCACCTGAACAGAAAAACAGAATAGATATCCAACAAATAAATAAACTTGTCATAGGAACACCGTAAACTGGACCGCTGGCCCATATAACTAACCCTAATGATTAGTTTAGCCTCAAACACACCAAGCTGTTGTAGTTAAATAGATAATCTATGATCTATTTATCATCTATCTAATAGCTGTCAGCTATGTGTCCATCAAATCTCTCCTCTTCAAGACAAAACAAAAATTCAGCAAAAGAAACGAAGGCACAGAAATAAGGAAGTGACATCATTCCTTGTGATGGCTGGTAAAACTTAGAAAATGTTCTTGTCTCAATGAGTTGGGTCATTAGAAATCATCTGCAGCTGCTGGCACATAAACATGACCTTGTAACCAAAGGAGGGAGCAGCTGGTTGAGTCAGCTGTATGATGCAAAGTCAGCCAGATAAAAGAAACAGGTTTTGACTGTCCACCACTTTTACGTATGTTGAGGAATTTTCCAGTTGAGATGTTTAAACTGCTTACCTCTCATTTTGGGTTGTAGTCCATTAGAATTCCTGATTGAACTTTGAACTGTGGTTAACTTGCCCATGAACTTGAAGACCACCAAAAGAAACCCCTTCAATCTTCATTTCCTTTCAAAGGTGTACCAGCTGGGACTAAGATGAATGCTTGGGACGTCTGACAAATCACTACTTAGTGAACGGAGTAAAAATGTGATTGTGGGTTAGTGGCTAGAAAGTTAAGCTGCAAATTGGAAAAAAACAAAGTTCAAACAATAATTGCTCAGTATGCCGGTAAGAGGTCTTGCAATAATGAGAGAAAGTTGTCCTTACCGCATGAGACAATGCAGACACACATGGCCACATTTATGATGCTGACTCTTGTACATTAAAAAAAAAAATCAGCACAGAGGGAACTTCCATACCATCACCATTTCTGTCCTCCTTAACTCTCCCAAGTGGACTATAAAATCCCCCAATGTCATGTCTCAATGAGTTGGGTCATTAGGAATCCATGCTGAGGAATTGCATGGATTGGCCAATACTCCTTCCAACTGGCCAATGGGAGACCCCCCCAAAAAATCAATGCTCTTTACATTTTCCATCCTTCCTTTCCCTGCTCCTCATTTGGTTATGGGAAGAAAAGAAAAATAAGGCAATTGCATGCAGAAACAATAAAATGTCTCCCACCCTGAAATATTTGAATATTTGAAACCAAAAATATTTGGGGAGGGGGAGTAGAATTGCAGAATGCTTTGACACCCCCCCCCCCCCGAGGAAGAGGAAAGTTTGAGACAGTCACTCTCTCTCAGCACAGATCACCACACAGGGTTGCTGTAGTGGGGAAAATAAGAGAGGAAGCATTTGGGGTATGTTTTCCACTGAGTCATTTGTAAAAATAATAAAGATGGGATATAAATAATCAAATAAACAAAAAAAACCACTTTTTATGGAGACTGAATTTTTAGGCCTTTTAAAGCCAATAAATAATTTTTAAAAATATATATATCTAAAACTGAGTCATTGGATGTGAACAGAATGGATGATTTGGCTGACCATCAACAGAGAGAAATTGTGTCTTTGTTCCTGGTGTATTTGCCAATGAGCTTCAGATCCCTTTCTTAAATTTCTTTTTATTTCTTCAAAGTGGGGAGAGAGCGAGAGAGAGAGAAAGGGAAGGAAGGAAGGACAATTTTCATGTACAGAGAGAATTTAGCTGGTCATATCTCAGATCAGCCAAGGCATCTGATTAAATCAACTGTGGCATCCTATTTTTATAATCCCGGGGCACTCTTTTTCTACTGTAAGATGAAAAGAAGTGCTCCTTTCCATTCTAAAAAGAAACTGGGACCCTTCAGCTTGAAGAACCTGCTTTGTACCCTAGGGGATTGTGATCCCTTTTGCATAAAAACAGAGGCCATTGAGCAAGACTCTGCCCAACAGCATCTTGGATCAAAGCAGATTGTTTTGTTGGCACCAGTTGACTCAGATTTTATCACAATTAACTCAAAAGGGGTGGAGAAAGAGGCAACAGGGGAGAATGCTTTCGGAAAAAAGAATAAAAAAACATTGTAATGCATCATTGTTCCAATCTCAGAATCAGCGTAGCCTTGTACTTAATCTCCTGACTAAAACAGAATGAGATTTAATGTGAAAGCTTGCATTTGGGGAGAAAAAGTAATTTCTTCACATCGCTTAATCAGGCCATGCTAGATTGGCCATTATGAGAGACAGACCCTGGATAATTAGGAAATTTAGTCTCAGTCAATAAACCATAGTTCTTAGGGCCATGGTGAACCATTCCGTTTCTTTTCAGGTCAAGGTTAAAAGATGACCTTTGTAATCTGACATCTCAGGCTTTGTTTATGGTTAAATATTATTGCTTTAATCAAACAGATTTACTAAGCACTATGTGTTCTGTTTTTTTATGACTTTGGTTAAGAAATGGTAATCTTGTATCAGTTGCTTTCTGACAGCACTCATACCAAATTCATAAACATTTTTTAGCCATATTGGATAAAAAATGAATTTGTAATACAAGTAGTATTTTTCTTATTATCAGATGCTGAGTGTGACATCTGTCTGATATCCTCATTGTGATATTTGTGTGATACCTTCATTTGGGCGTGTATAGAATAGGTAGTTAGGGTTAGCCTAACCCTAATCCTGGCTCAATAGTAATGACTGTGAGATGGATCCTGGAGTTCTAGTGGACAATCACTTAAATATGAGCCAGCAGTGTGCTGCAGTCACCAAAAAAAGCCAACACAGTCCTAGGCTGTATTAACAGAGGGATAGAATCAAGATCATGTGAAGTATTAGTACCACTTTATAATGCTTTGGTAAGACCGTATTTGGAATATTGCATGCAGTTTTGGTTGCCACGATACAAAAAAGATGTTGAGATGCTAGAAAGAGTGCCTAGAACAGTGGTGGTGAACCTATGGCACGTGTGCCAGAGGTGGCACTCGGAGCCCTCTCTGTGGGCACACTCACTACCGCTGCCAGCAGCTTGCGCAGGTCCATTAGGCTGCTGCTGCTGCCCAGAGCAGCAGCCCCACCAGGCACAAAGGAGGTGCAGCGGCTCGAGTAGAGGTGGTAGAGCACGCCCACACCCAGCAAGCCAAAGGCCACCACGAGCAGGGAAAGCCAGATCCCCATCGGCGCCATAGCCCCCCAGTCCCAGCTAGGATTGCATACCTCCCCCCATCTATGCTGGGCCTCCTGCCCACCGCCCCACCCATCAGATCCCCTGGATCTCCCCCAACCCTGCCCGGCCCCCACAGGCATCCCCCCCATAAGCAACATCGAGGTGGTCATGCCCACCCCAGCCACGCCCACCCAGTCTGCCATGACAACTGCAGCCATGCCCACCCAGTGGGCCATGCCTCCATGGTCCCCCCTGAGGGCACCACAATGCTGATGCAGCCCTGGCACTTTGAGATAAATAAGTGGGTTTTGGGTTGTGATTTGGGCACTCGGTCTCTAAAAGGTTCGCCATCACTGGCCTAGAAAAACAACAAAGATGATTAGTGAACTGGAAACGAAAACATATGAAGGAGGATTGCCAGAAGAGGGTATGTCTTGTTTAATGAAAAGAAGGACTAGGGGTGACATGATAGCAGTGTTCAGTGGTGGGATTCAGACAGTTCGCACCAGGTCGGTAGAACCGGTAGCTAATTTTTTGTTGCCCAGGCCCAAAATGGACTTCCGGAAGCAGCATCCACATAGGAACCGGTTGTTCACATATTTGAATCCCAGCACTGCCAGTGTTACAATATCTAAGTTGCTGCCAACAAAGAAGAGAGGGATCAACCTAGTCTCCACAGCAGCTGAAGGCAGGACAAGAAACAATGGACGGAAATTAATCAAGGAGAGAACTAAGGAGAAACTTCCTTAGAACAATTAATCACTGGAACAGTTTGCCTTCAAAAATTATGGATGCTCTTTTTAAGATGAGATTGGACAGCCACTTGTGTGAAACCGTAAGGGTCCCTTCCAATTCTGTTATTCTATTTCTATCCAGCAAATCAACATGTAATATTAGAGATATCTTTGGCAATCTCACTCACACTAATATTCATATGCCAGCTCTTGACACCTTCATCTACTATTTATTGTAAGACCTCCAAATAAACGATAAAAGGATACAAAGGAAAAATGTATAGAAAGATTTTTAACAAAAACATGGAAGGTAATAAACTTATATTGTATAGATCTAATTAAAAAAAGATACAGTTAACTTCAACCAACTGCAGCTGCACATCCATCTCATTGGTATGTTGAGCCTTCCTGCCTGGTGATAATAGAATAATCTAACATATTTGAATGACTAAAGATTAGGGCAGGTTTATCTAGATTGACTGAGGAGCAGAGATCTGGACATTTATTATTTTAAAAAAATGTAATTATAATTTTATTGAAAGTTTTTACATAATTAAACGATAAACAAGAACCAATGTAAAAAAAGAATAATAGAAAAAGAAAAAGTGTTTGAAACAGAGAGAAAAAGAAAAATTAAAGGAGCAGCTTCCAATCTTTAGAAGTTAAAAAAAACTTTTATCTTTTCTCTCCCTTTAGAACTATATTACATAGTTCCCTTCTTCCTATATTAAACCACCCCCAAATCACAAGTTCATTTTTATCCAATTTCAGCAAAAAGTCCATAACAGGTTTCCAGTCTTTCATGAAAGTAGTTGTTTTTTCTCTAATTAAACAAGTCAATTTGGCCATCTCTGGAAATTCTGTCGTGTTCATAATCTATTCCTCAATTGTAGGTACTTCTGTATTTTTCCACCTTTGTGCTTATAAGTAGCCTTGCTACAGTTTCCGTATATGGATATGTTGTCTACAGTAGCCTGTTCTGCTCCATTGCTGACCTGATCCAGTGGGCTTTTGAACCATGGCTGATTTTACCTATTGTACTTTAGGTACTTCTCTACATGATAACAAACATAAATATTCAATATGAGAAGCTTTATCTATGCATCCCGTACCAAAGATTCTAATAATGCAAAATAGTCAATGCCTTTTTCATTCTCTTTTCTTTCTTGGTATCTGCCAACTGTGTAGCAGTAAGACTTACAAAATGACTACCTATACCCCCCTCCAAAGAAAGATAGAGTCACTATGGCAAAATTTAAACCATTATTTTATTTAATAATTGCAATACTACTACTACTACTACTACTAATAATAAAAATGATATGTTCTATCTAGAGTGTGAGAAAAAAAAGCTTGAAGACCTAATTCCACCCACTCTCTCTTCCTTCACATTTTATGTCCTGAAACGGGGCTGCAGCCTCACGATAATTCATTAGCATCTTTATAATGTAAATGTGGGCCAACATGGAAATGTGGTATTTGCATAATGAGGTTGCATGGAAGAACTTACAGGTGAGGGTTTAATGAATAGCTTGCCTGGGTGGTAAAAGAGAAAGGAATGGCTGTACACCTCGGTGAGATAAGCTTGTTGATTGCTATGGTTACTAACTCTTGAATCTTGATTCCCAAACAGAAATACATTTACAGCAGCAGCAGCCATTAAAAAAAAAAAAAACCTTCCGCATTCATGGCCTTGAATGAATTAAGCCTGGGGCCAGAGAGGGGATTAAAAACACCCCTCATGTGAGAAAAAGAGATAAAATGGGAGGAGGGGTTGTACATTATCATTCTGTTTCCTTCTACTGAAATCCTATATTGTCCAAATGCAAATAGATTACACTTACCCTTCCTTGTGCAGGGCATCCAGTAGGTACAATTATTTTTTTTGTTGTGGCGACGGTGGTTGAAAACCAAATAGATTAAAGATGGGAAGGCTGCTTGACAGGCTTGCGTTTTGAAATGAGTGTTGACAGATTCCTAACCCTCCTTTTTCGGGATCTCTGGTCACAGAGCTGAAGCCCTACAGATCAATTTTAAAATCTTAGCATCCTGACAATGGTTGATACAATCGTTCTTGAATACCCCCTTAAAAAATGAAGATGCCTCCCCTTCATTTAATCCCAACTGCAGCATTCAGCGATCAATATTTTTTTTAAAAAAGTTTTTGACGACTTGCTGATGATAAGGATTACTGTAGCAGTATGTACCAGTATATTCAGGTAAACATTCCTTCCAAAATGTCAGGGACCCTCCTAATTAAATAGCAAAAGGTCCTTTCCCCAAAGAGATTGCTACCTCCAGGTGCAATGTTAAATAAGTGGAAACTGCAAACTCAGCAGCCTGACCACAGCGCGCCCCCTTTTGGAAATCTGGCTAATTCCACTTTCTTGTATAGGGGGATTGTGAGGGAAGGCTCAGAGTGGCCACCTCCGAGGGCTGATGGCTCTGATTGAGGCAACTCCGTGCATTCTCTATATGGCTCAGAAACATATCTGGAAACATTCTTTTTAATGCCACTAATAAATATTTTTTCTAAAAAACTGCAGTAATGTATACTCCCTTTGTACATTTCAAACTAATAATCAAAACCTTCTGAAAGACGCAGTTTTATTTGGGCTTGATGTGTTGTATGTATCCTACCTTCATGCAGTAAAACAAACTATGCTTTAATTTGTGAATCCAGCTAAAAGGAAGCACCCAAAGGATGTGACTTTGAAAACAAATCAGTTGAAGTGGATGATATGTTTAGCATTTCAGAAACCATTCACTGTCTCTGCTGAATGACTTCTGTCTATCTGTCCTGGAGAGTCTATACACTACAGAGTATACGGACCTCCTAGCCAGGTTTATCGGCTTTTTTCTATATGAGATATTTTAATTTAATATTAATATTTTAAATCTCTTTTTCTAAGATGGAATACAGCAAAACCAGCCTGCAAAGTGTAATTTTACAGGTGAAAAAGTTGATTTTGAACTGATGTGAAGCCTGTAGAACAAAACCGAGCTAGATGGGTTTCTTGATAATGTGTCTATGTATCTGTAGCAGAAGGAAGGGGTTGAGAAGCAAGAACACACTGCGGTCTCCTTTGAGTGATGAGCTCCATTTCCAGGACCCATTATATTATGTGGTTCTTCTAATTAATATATGGAGGCTAATTGTTAGTGCCTTAGTTTTGTTGATTTATTCTTCCATTCCTTTCTGGACCCCTCAACCCCAACCTTTGCCTCATGCGAAATAACCATTTCAATTCTCCCCCACCCCCCCGCAAGATTTTCAGTAAAAAGTAATGGCACCAGTCTGTTGATCCTCTTGACTCCTCCAGCCTGCCCTGATAGGGAGATCAGTTATTCCGCCTTCTTGTCTTTTAACTAATTATGCAATTTTGCATCTGAAACAAGGGGAAAGGCTGACATGAGCCAAATAAAACTAAGAAAGTCAACCTTTAATTACAAAAAATACTTGGTTGTGAATAGAGTACTCAGTCCTTTTTTTGTAAAAAGAAAAGGTGCTGGAACTCACACACGTCATACAATCCGCCTTGCCTACTCTACAAGGTTCCATCCAAAAAAGGTGCCGGAACTCCATTCTGGGCGTTCTATGACAAAAAAAGCCCTGAGAGTACTATAAGGAAAACAAGAGGAGACAGAATTTCCGAAAAAATCACTTAAATTGGTTATTTTTTTCTTCTTGAATAAGATCTTAGGTTTCACCGCAGAAAGGATAATTTGAGAGTGATCCATTTGGGGTCCTCTTGTTTGGAAGTCTACAGATAGGTCCTTTGTCATCTTCTTGCTATTTTATCCTGAACATTTATATTTGGCTGATAATCTCCAGGTTTGGCCTAATCCAGCATAGCTGGCTGAGGAATTCTGGGAGTTGAAGTCCACAAGTCATAAAAAGACCAAGTTTGAAGACTCCTGGACTAGTCTAACAGTGCCTCCTAAAGTAGCTGGTAAGTTGATCCCATGCTAAGAGGCCTGAAAATATGGATTTATTTTTCTTTCCCAGAAAAACATCTCCCATGTAATTTTTATAAAAGAGAATGGACTCTCATTCTCCCATACTTTCAACGCTCCATCCAGGTTAATTAGGAAGGTGAGTTTAATCCCTGGGTCATTCCTGATTTGTAGGCTAGTCACAATGCATCAGAAAAGAACTACTGTCCTTGACTGGTGAGTCACCATCAATCTCTCCAGAGTCTGGCTTTTTAAAAATCCCCTCATTTAATTAGGCTGGGGTGTGAAGAGCTGAAAGAGGGATCCAGAGAGATAAAGAAGGACCTTCCTACCAGCAATCAACCAAAGTCTCAAAATTCTCTCCCAGCCTCCTCTCGGCAACGAATATGCATTTTATTCAAGGAGGTAATTAATAACTCATTCTGTGTTTGTGAGTGCTGCCTTCCCTCCTTTTCCCTGTAGTCCTCTTTTCCCAATAAACTCTTTTGAATATTTAGATATTTGACTTCCATTGACTCAAAAAGGGAATTTATTACACTCTTCCCTGGATGCAAATTATCCCCTGGCTTTCAGGACCTTCCTTTTGATTTTCCTAAGGCTCATCTGAAGGCACAAGTCTATGGTAGAAGGGCTAAGAAAAAGGCCAGGAAGTTCAGATGAGTATCCCTTGGGAAAAGATATCAGCCAGAAAGGTTTGAAATCATCTTCCCTCCTGGGTTGAAACACCACCAGTGGGGATCACCGGGCCCACAATTCCTTGCAAAACTGCATGACTATCCTTGCAATTTTTTGCCGAAGCAGCAGCAGAATTGGAGGTTAAACAAGGCTGCTGCTTAAGACCCTGTCTCTGTTTAAATTCTGAAAATATAAAGCTTTCCTTACTTGTGCTTTATATAAATGTCATTTTGTCCATTCCGCATTGAGATTAGTGGTAAAAACATTTCATTTTCAAAAAGGAAGTAAAACACAGTTTCAATATGTTCTAATTAGTCCTCCGGTCCATGTGCAGAATTAGACATGTAGATTAGCTACTTTGAAGAAGAAATATGTTTTTCAGGCCTCTAGGATAATAGTGGTTATATGATATTAGGCCAAGGATTACAAATAAGATTTAAAAAGACAAATCAGATTACAAAACAGAATCTATGTCAGAAGGGCAAAAATGATCTAAGAAGCAATTAATTTGGCGAAAGAGGGGGTGCTTTTGGAGTCTTCATTTACAATTAAGAAAGAAATACAAATAAAGTTATTTTAAACCTGCAACCAATTGGACTAAATTGCTGTCTTTACATTTATATAGTTTTCTAGTACTCGAGCTACGAAATAAAGTGGAACATACTTATAATTAAATGAAGAACATACAGGCAAGCCTCTTCCCATCATCCAAAAATCTGCAAGACACCCAGTTTATTTGAAATTCAGCCCAAAAGATGAAAAGACAGGGAACACTGAGGCTGACCTGATATTCATACTCATATTCCTCTTTAAATCTTGCCCTCTTGAATGATAAACAGATTGTCAATCTTTTTCACTCACGTTAGCAATCATCTGTGAATTTTAACTACTGTATTGTAAAAATCGACTAGCCTTTTTATTTAACAGTGCTTTAGAAACTATCAATTCTCAACTTGAAAACAGTGTGATTGCTCAAAACTTAATCTGGATAATGTAACTCCGTATTTTAGTCTTTAATAGGAAGTGTTTCATTTATAAAAAAAAATAGTACATTGAAAGCTTTGATACACTGAGATTTGTAATTTTCTAAATCTTTTTTTATTGTATACATAATAAACGTTCCCATCATTGTTCATGAAAAAAATGCTGACTTCTCCTGGTGAGACGTGGTGTCAAGAGGATCCGTGATTCCTTCCAGGTCTAAAGCAGGGAACCGCACTTGTGTTTCAAACCATCTGGCTACGGTGAGAAGCTGAAGCTCATGAAAAGCACGGCCAATAAATTGCAAACCAATCGGTAAGCCTTTTGCTGAGAGGGCGGAAGGAACACTTACAGCTGGCAACCCTGAAAGACAAACAAACATTTTTTTTTTCTTTCTTTCTTTGCATTGTCTGATAAGAACATACAGTACAACAGCAAAGTAAAACAAAAGCCTCTCTCTCTCTCTCTTGAAGGCAAATATTTAATTTAGTTTTGTGGCTTTTCAATTTGTATTTAAACAACAACCATCATTCGTTCTTCAAACATTTATTTTCTTTTATAGGCATAGATAATAAGTACTTAGGATTTAGATTATATAATGATTTAACCCTAGATCTCCAGGGTCTGGGAAAAAATGTGGATGATTGATGCAAATTGTCCTTTACTGGGGCATGAGCAAGGTTTCATCATTCCAAAGTTCACATATTCTTCCTAACTACTCATCATTATATCCTCGGATTACAGTTCCAATTACACCAAGTTTAATTTCTCACTTATTATCCACTAACTCCTACTTGGATAAACTAATATGAAAAAATCACCTGAAAATATTTGGGGTTTTTTTCATGTGGATTTCATCACAACAAATTATCACCTTGCTAAATGGGTAAATTCAGCAACCACATATTTATTTGCTTATAGTTGCTAATTTAGAAAATTACATACAAATGCTCAAAGACATAATTGATCAAGCTTTGACAGAGTACTGGTGTAACCAAACTTCAAGGTTGTTATTTGTTACAATTACATATGCCTCCAAAACTCCTTATGGCATAAACATCACTATATTATTTCCTTCCTCTTGTTTTGGATCATTGTTTTGTCTGATCAAGTTGATTTGAAAAAAATCAGAAAATCAGACATAATTTTGCAGACTTTCAGTTAACCTAGTATAGGGATATACGCAAACTTGAAGAGAGTGCCAATTAACAATACTTTGAATAGCTACAAGTGGAATATTGCAGTATCAAGTAAGCCAAGGTTAATCACATCTGACTTGCACACTAGAGGTCTGACTTGGCACCGGGTCTTTGTTGCATTTAATGTCTTAATGTGTTTAGTTCTTCAGTTTTAGTATGGTTTTATATGTTCTTTTAACTTTTCATTGGGAGCTGTCCAGAATTGGCTAGAAAATTGGCCTTTTCAGCCACATCAGATGCTGCCTTAGGACCTCCATCCAGAGCACAATACCATAGTCTCTCGAGACTGAAGGATGCCAATAGTGAATGGTGGGAGCTGTCCAGAATTGGCTAGAAAATGGGTGGTGACATAGATGTTTTAAATAAATAAAAATAATTATTGTGTTGTCATTTGCAATGTTATGATGGGAAACTCTATAGCAGGGGTGTCAAACTTGCCACGTCATGTGACGTATCACGACTTTTTCCCATTGCCGGAACTAGGGTGGGCGCGGTTTCGGAATGACGTATCTATCCCATGGGTGTGACACCCCTGCTCTAGAGTGAATAAGTTTTGTAAAGGACCAGATTTTCCTGAAGGTTGGAAGCTTTTATGTATTGAGTTTTAATTCATGAAATAAAGAGTATCTATAAACTGCCACTTTTTTGTTTACCAGCCATGTTGGCAGCCTGAGTGAAGATATCATCCTGTGCGCTGCGAGTCCTGTTGTCTTCCTGGATGAATTCTTGATACAACATAGCCTGATTCAAGGTAGTTGGGGTGAGCAGAATATCCACACCAGCACGGAAGAGTTTTGCAAAATCAGTAGCTATGAGTCTTCTCACTTTCTGAGCTTTGATGAAATAATTCTCATAATTCCTAAGGAGGAAGGGAGGAGGTCCCATAAGAAACCAAAAAACATGGAGTGAACCATTATTCTAGTTTTCCAGCTGGCTAGGCAATTGGTGGGTGGCTATAAATTGAAGCAGGACATTGATATTTCTAAAGCTATTAATACAACAATACATTACTTCTAAAGCCACATCAGTAATAATAATACTGATTTGGAAAGATGAAAAAATCTTGTACCCATGCGTAACTTCTCCCTTAATTGAACAACAAATAAAATGTCAGCTTTGTAACTTTAAAATGTGCAAAACGTACTGTTTTAGCAAGAAGTAGTTCCCTGATAGAATTCTTCCCCTTACAACATCATTAAAACCTTCCCGGCGTGTGGCTGCAATCAAAGCTTCTGTGGACTGCTCAGCACTGCCACGATGCCCTAAAAGGAGGAGTAATCAGCAGTTGACAAATACATCCCCACAACATTCAAAGCTGTAATTTGATGTGTTAGGGTAAGTCATATTTTCCGATAGTTTCCGACTGAACAAAAACGACGATTTGGAGAATACGAAGTAAATGAGTAGTTGGGGTTTCGATTTGTAAAGTGTACCCAAAATTGTCAACTGTGGACTAGATCGTCAATCTTCCTAACTCGACTTGGAAGAAGTGGTTTATAAAGAACGTGTTTTTCCTAGGCACAAAGAGACGGAAAGCCTCCCCAAAGATGTCTAAAATTTTTATGTCTCTTTTTTTTTTCCTGATTCTTGCTGAAGAAGGAAAACGAGAGAGCGAGCACTAAAATTAAGTGTAGTTATTGATACCTTACCTAGAATACTTGGATTGATATATTGAAACAAGCCAAGATTTATATGCCAACATTAAACCAAGACTGTATTCATTCCTCAGACTTGAGTACAAGATCACAGCTGAGCTTAAGAGTGTATGTACTTTTTGTTGCAATCAGATCACTCCTCAAAGGACAAACCTGAGACAATATTTCCTTAAAGATAAAAGCACTCTTCCAAAAACATAATAAAGTTATTTCCACCATTCATCAAGCCTCAACTCAATTCAATGAGACTTTTCTTGTTTTTTAAAAAAAGCTTTGGCACAGACTTTGTCACCTATAATTAAACATTTATTTCATTACTGGTTCAGTTGGCTCACTCTTTATAAGTTGTTTGTTATTCTGGAACATATTAGTGGATCCTCATTTATTAAATTATCTCATTCTATGTGACATGATTCATAGACAAGCTCAATTTTATTTTTCATGCTTGTTGATGAATTTAAAAATATTTGGCTTTAACTTTGAACGCAAAATCTTCTACTGTTGCAGTTTTCTACAGCTGAAGCTTCTCAAGTTAGCTGGGCCTAACTAGATTATCCACCCAGGCCTAAATATTTTCTACTTTTAGGCCTAGGTGAGATACTCCAAGAAAGGTCAGTGTAGAGCATTTTTTCTCTAACCCTATTGTATCCTGGTACTGGTTTTCTCTAATTTCTGAGGCCATTATTTACAATTACGTCTTTAGGTGCCAAATTATCAACAAATCCACAAATAGAGTTAGAATAATTTTTATACCAGGCTCACTCAAAAGAAAAGAATTGCAATACAACTTCCTGGAATGTCTCAGAACATTACTCATATTCAGGGCTTTTTTTCTCGGAGAAAAGGTGGCGGAACTCAAACCTGGCCACGCCCTCATCAAACCCTAGGACCGCCCCTTTAGAGAACAGGAATGCAAGTAAAATTTGGGAGGGGCTATTTCCGGTGCGGCCGGCCCGGAAAAAGGTGCCGGAACGCGGTTCCGCCGCGTTCCGGCTGAAAAAAAGCCCTGCTCATATTCATAAAATGCTAAATCCATTTTTTCTGTTATCTTAAACTTTAGTATAAGATTAAGGAGATATGCCAGATATCAGATTCCTCCTGCTAAAATGCTTAACTTCCTATATCATCAACCACAATTTCTTTTTATTTATTGACTCCGACTAAGACTCAACCAACCTTGTACTTGACTCCTACCGTAGCAACTGCATGGCCCCTTCCTTCTTTGTGGGGATAACGGAGAGTGGCCCAAGGTCACCCAACTAGTAGGCCAAAGGAAAGACTAGAACTTGGGTTTCTGCACATAGTCCTTTAATTACAAGATCAAACTGTCTCTCTCGTATACCATACTAAGCCATGATATAATTGATTTGACTGTTTTACCTGGTTGTGTGTAACTGGTTTTTTTTTTTTTATACAAATAACAGTGTAGGGTTTACACATTTTATGAATGCAACTCTTTTCACACAGCTGTACCTGGCAAGCTTCCTTAGGATTAGGCAGATGAACAAGTTATTAGTAGAACGTTGCAAACAAAGAAGTCATATTTTATAGGGCCCCTTATTGCCAACTAAATTGTCCGTTGAAGAACCAACATTCTTAATAATAAACTATCTTTTGTTACCAAGATTTTTACTACATAAGAGTTTGGTTGCAAATAACTAAATGTGAATATTTAAGAGACAACTTAATATTCAGCTGTAAGAAGGCTTACCATATTCCAGACCATCAAATCGAGCCATATTAGAAGCTACCTCTGCTGCACATAACACATGATAACAGACAATGGAATAGGAGGTATGGGGCAGGCTCACTTCCATCACTTTAGCTCCAGCTCTCTCAAAGAGGTCAGCTGCCTTGGACCACACAGCTAGAGTCTCACTAGATAATCCTGCAGTATGGTATTCCTGGGAGGGCGGGAGGGAGGGCGGGAGGGAGGGAGGGAGGGAGGGAGGAGAAAGCAGAACGTTATGCACAACCAGAAGCATTTCATAGGGTTCATCTGATCTGAAAATGTCAAAAATACTCAAGTGAATTGCGGGATGACAATGAAAGGTCCTGTGTTTGAGAGGGAAATTTCTCTCTGGATTATACCTTATTTCTAATTCTGTGTTAGGGACAGTTCTCTNATTAAACTACACAATCCCATTCAGTATAAAAGGCTATCAAAGGCTGACTTGTTTTTGCTGCTAAACCTCTTATGCTTCATTTACTCATCAACCCCAAAGCTAAACATTTCACATGGGTTTTAACAGTTGACACCTGATCTAGCAGTTAGAAGGATTGAGCTGAACCTTCTTCACCAAATATTTCTTGCACAAAAAGGATAGCACAAAGAGACGGAAATCCTCCCCAAAGATGTCTACAATTTTTATGTCTCTTTCTTTTTCCTGATTCTTGCTGAAGAAGGAAAACGAGAGAGCGAGCGCTAAAATTAAGTGTAGTTATTGATACTTTACCTAGAATACTTGGATTGATATATTGAAATAAGCCAAGATTTATATGCCAACATTAAACCAAGACTGTATTCATTCCTCAGATTTGAGTACAAGATCACAGTTGAGCTTAAGAGTGTATGTACTTTTTGTTGCAATCAGATCACTCCTCAAAGGACAAACCTGAGACAATATTTCCTTAAAGATAAAAGCACTCTTCCAAAAACATAATAAAGTTATTTCCACCATTCATCAAGCCTCAACTCAATTCAATAAGACTTTTCTTGTTTTTTTAAAAAAGCTTTGGCACAGACTTTGTCACCTATCATTAAACATTTATTTCATTACTGGTTCAGAGTTGGCTCACTCTTTATAAGTTGTTTGTTATTCTGGAACATATTAGTGGATCCTCATTTATTAAATTATCTCATTCTATGTGACATGATTCATAGACAAGCTCAATTTTATTTTTCATGCTTGTTGATGAATTTAAAAATATTTGGCTTTAACTTTGAACGCAAAATCTTCTACTGTTGCAGTTTTCTACAGCTGAAGCTTCTCAAGTTAGCTGGGCCTAACTAGATTATCCACCCAGGCCTAAATATTTTCTTTTAGGCCTAGGTGAGATACTCCAAGAAAGGTCAGTGTAGAGCATTTTTTCTCTAACCCTATTGTATCCTGGTACTGGTTTTCTCTAATTTCTGAGGCCATTATTTACAATTACGTCTTTAGGTGCCAAATTATCAACAAATCCACAAATAGAGTTAGAATAATTTTTATACCAGGCTCACTCAAAAGAAAAGAATTGCAATACAACTTCCTGGAATGTCTCAGAACATTACTCATATTCATAAAATGCTAAATCCATTTTTTCTGTTATCTTAAACTTTAGTATAAGATTAAGGAGATATGCCAGATATCAGATTCCTCCTGCTAAAATGCTTAACTTCCTATATCATCAACCACAATTTCTTTTTATTTATTGACTCTGACTAAGACTCAACCAACCTTGTACTTGACTCCTACCGTAGCAACTGCATGGCCCCTTCCTTCTTTGTGGGGATAACAGAGAGTGGCCCAAGGTCACCCAACTAGTAGGCCAAAGGAAAGACTAGAACTTGGGTTTCTGCACATAGTCCTTTAATTACAAGATCAAACTGGCTCTCTCGTATACCATACTAAGCCTCATTGATTTGACTCTGTTTTACCTGGTTGTGTGTAATTGGTTATTTATTTATTTTTTTTACAAATAACAGTGTAGGGTTTACACATTTTGTGAATGCAACTCTTTTCACACGGCTGTACCCGGCAAGCTTCCTTAGGATTAGGCAGATGAACAAGAAGTCATATTTTATAGGGCCCCTTATTGCCAAATAAATTATCTGTTGAAGAAACCAACATTCTTAATAATATACTATCTTTTGTTACCAAGATTTTTACTACATAAGAGTTTGGTTGCAAATAACTAAATGTGAATATTTAAGAGACGACTTAATATTCAGCTGTAAGAAGGCTTACCATATTCCAGACCATCAAATCGAGCCATATTAGAAGCTACCTCTGCTGCACATAACACATGATAACAGACAATGGAATAGGAGGTATGGGGCAGGCTCACTTCCATCACTTTTGCTCCAGCTCTCTCAAAGAGATCAGATGCCTTGGACCACACAGCTAGAGTCTCACTAGATAATCCTGCAGTATGGTATTCCTGGGAGGGAGGGAGGGAGGGAGGGAGGGAGGAGAAAGCAGAACGTTATGCACAACCAGAAGCATTTCATAGGGTTCATCTGATCTGAAAATGTCAAAAATACTCAAGTGAATTGCGGGATGACAATGAAAGGTCCTGTGTTTGAGAGGGAAATTTCTCTCTGGATTATACCTTATTTCTAATTCTGTGTTAGGGACAGTTCTCTATACAGGGCAGCTAAGATGGCCTTGAGTCGGATACTAAACTGCAGCCTATCTCAGAGTCAACTTATTTTTAGAAAATGCTGGAATAACATGGGCTCTTGCTCAAGAAACAAGAATGATATTAAGTAATATTAAGTAATAGCAGTTGTCATTCTAAGTATGGAATGAATAACAATGCTAAGAACTTGTTCTAAGACATTTTATAAACCCCAAAATAGGCTTAAGAAGCTTTGGAAGAGGATACATCTTCTAAATGGGGCTTTACTCAGTTACTCATGCCTTGCTCACCACTAGAATGTGTCAAGCTATGAAGATTACTTGTGTTAGGACTGCCGTGCTGCTTCTAGCTTGCCTACAGTTGCGAGGGGGGAGGGGAAGGTTTGGAATGCACAGGTGGATTTTATCCGGATGGGAACCAAGGCCACTGAAGAGATAAACAGAGACAAGACGTTCTTCTCATAACAACTGCCTGAAGATTAATTGGACAATGTGACCTGAACTGTTAGAGAGGGAAGGGAAAGTTTTACTCTTTTAATTATCCTTTTCCCACCATATTGCCAGAGCTGATTTTCAACTGTTTAGTGCCGGTATGCTGTACCCAATAAAGTTTTGCATTAGAGATGCAACCCAGAGTCACATTTGTATACATTTGTTAAATAAATAAACACATACTAACTAGACACAGTAGAAATTTACAAAGCAAGGTTTAATATTAAATTCTTCTGTTACACAATTATCAAACTTAGTGCCATCCTCTTATTTTTTTGTAATAAACAACTCTGAAGAACATTAATCTGAGGGAGAGTCAATAGCAAAAGGATGCTACACGGAAGTAAGCTGCCATTTCAATCATGATCTTTATTAAATAAGGAATATATTTTTAACATGTTCATTAATTCTACATGCTTTTCTTTCTGTAATAGTACAGTGACTTCTTTTTAACAGCCTCCATTAATCTGAACACTCTCCAGAAGTATGGACTCCAGTTCCCATAAATCTCAGAAATGGCCATGTGGCTGGGAATTATGGAGGTGAAATTCTCAATGTCTAGAAAGTGCTCTTGGAGAAATTTTATTTATAATTTTTTTTTAAAAAAATCAATTCTCAATTCATTTAAGTAGTGAATGGAAAAATTATAAATCATAGGCTTTGGTCTTATATTCAGAATGTGAACTTCATTATCTAAAAAATACAAACATGAGCTTTGAATATCAAGGTTCTGGTTTTGAAATTTAAATTTTTGTAAAGGAAAAAAAAGTTCTGAGAGAAAAGTGCCACACACCTCCTTTATATTTTCACTCTGGCACTGGCATATATCTCTTCAAAAGACAAGAAAGGTATTTGGAGTCATCACAATACAACCAAAGATTTCACAATCCTCTCTAAAACATGCAATACATATTTTTATTCTTGAAATATGAGATGGTCACATTATTTTTCACGTGTTGTGAAGTACAACTTCTAGCATCTATCAGCATGGCCAGTAGTTCCTGATGCTGCTGGGAAGTTCAGTTTACGAATGAAGGCGAACATACGTGTCCTAGGATAATGTTACAGGATCCAATCTGGGTCGGTCACCAGGTGTGGCAGACGTGTCTCCAGATTTTACTAAACTAATCTTGCAGGAAATCTGGCTCGGTCAGCGGAACCGGAGGTTTAGTCTTCTGAACTTTTGGACTTGTGCTGGAGCCCATCTTCAGGGAACTTTTTTCTCTTCCTGGTAACTGACCCAGATTGGATCTGCAAGTTAAGTTTAGTAATATCTGGTGACACGTCTGCCATAAAAAAAAAAGGGGAGGAAGCTTAAATTTCACTTTATTTTTGGTAAATGATACTGAATCAGTACAATCAATACAAAACTCAATGTCAAAGAATAATACATTCAAGTGCTATACTCTTTAAACTAGGAATTAGGAACCTGTGTAAGGGAACACCTATTAAATTCCCACTACCTCTGATTATTCATCATCTTAAGACTGGCAGAAGCTGTACTCCAGCAAGACTTGGAGAGGCACAGGTTTTTAGTCTTCCATACTGGCTTTATTACTTTTGTAAATTGAAAACATGAATCAAAGATAGAAGGGTATTAATTTCATTTAACTTAATTTAAAATGTAATGGTCACTAACTTAATGCTCACTAATTTCCTGATTTAATGCAATTTAGTATTACATTTAATGTACCTTAATGCTCACTAATCATACATCCATTTACCTTAGGAACCCCAATGCAAAGATTCTTCATATCTATCAAGTTAGGTAGCTGAAATGGGCAAAAGGGATCTTGCACCGTGGTTGAATCTTTTGGGTCATGCCCACCAAGAACACCTGAAAGAAATGCAATGGCACATGTGAGATAACAGGAAAAAGAGAACTGCTAAACAAACTTAGGACAAATGCCTAAGGAAACACATAATTGCTGTACCTAACACAGTAGCTGCATCATCAACACATCTGGTTAAAATGCCTGGGACATCCATTGAGTTCACCAGTGGGATGAGACCATAGCGGGATATGAGGCCATAGCTGGGCTTTAAACCAACAACTCCACAGAGGGAGGCTGGGTTTCTTGTGGAACCTCCTGAATCAGATCCCAGAGCCCTGTAATTGAATGAAAAAACATGGGAATCAGAAGCAAATACAAAACCGTATCCCGTTAGGCTCTCCTTTCATATCTGCTATCTGAAAGCCATTTTTGAACGAACGAACGAATACACATACAATTACATTTTCTTCTAGTTAACTCCTGAAGACTTCATGGAATTTTCTCAACAACAGTACATAGGTCAGTGGTTCTCAACCTTTTTAATGCCGCGACCCCCAACCGGTCGTAAGTCGAGGACTGGAACGAACTACCCCCCGAGATCCGGATGATTCCGGATCTCCTTACTTTCCGCCGCGCCCTCAAGACATGGCTTTTCCAGCAAGCGGGCCTGACCTAGGGAGGATTTTAGGTAGGGATGATTTTAAGAAAATTTTAATTGACACACAGCTTCCAATATTTGGCTTTTAATTTGGTTTTATGGGGGTTTTTTGTTTCTTGATGTATTTTGTTTGTATCTGTTTTAATATGCTGTGCACCGCCCTGAGTCCTACGGGAGAAGGGCGGTATATAAATTAAATTATTATTATTATTATTATTATTAAACCGGTCGTAAGTCAAGGACTAAACCGGTCGTAAGTCGAGGACTACCAAAACGGTCGTAAGTCGAGGACTTTCCCTGCCTGGGAGCGCCACGCATGCGTGGTTCCGCCCCCTGCGCCGGCTGAAGCGTAGCTGGCAAGCGGCAGAGACGGAGCAGGCCGACCACCAGCTGGCCCAGCCCAAGGGAGGTAAGGCACCCACCGGAAAAGGGGGAAAAAATGGCGGACAGCCTTGCTTGGCGACCCCCGTGAAATGGTCGATCGACCCCGACCCCAAATGGGGTCGCGACCCATAGGTTGAGAACCGCTGACATAGGTGCTTTACCATTACTTTCTTCTGGGATTTTTTTTTCTTCACCCTACCCTGCTGCCTGAAATTTATTGACGGCCTCCTGTCCACGAATTAAGTGTGTCTGACCTGACAAGATTGACCAGATATTGTCATCTGCTGAGGCAGGAACAAACAAGCTACACTTAAAATGTGTGTGACCAACCAGTAATTTTTAGCTTATGCACTGGACCATTCATCTTTCAGCTCTCAGAAGAGGCAGCTTTGCATTCCAATGTATCTTTAATTCCATTATAATTTGGAAAGAACTTTTAATGGTACTTGAGCAGGACATAATGCACAGTTGATATTCATCAAGTACTTGGCCCTGTTAAAGGCAGTCCTCGACCTACGTCCACAATTGAGCCCAAAATTTCTGTTGCTAAGTGAAACATTTGTTAAACGTGTTTGCCCCATTTTGCAACCTTTCATGCCACAGTTGTTCAGCGAATCACTGCAGTTGTTAAGTTAGTAACCTGGTTGTTAAGTGAATCTGGCTTCCCCATTGACTTTGCTTGTAGAAGGTCTCAAAAGGGGATCACGTGACACCCCCCCTCGGGACGCTGCAACCGTCATAACTACGAGTCAATTACCAAGAATCTGAATTTTGATCACATGATCATAGGGGTGCTATAACAGTCGCTAAGTGTGAAAACTGGTCATAAGTCACTTTTTTCAGTGGTGCCGAGGTAACTTTGAACGGTCACTAAACAAACAGTTTGTAAGTTGAGGACTACCTGTATTACAATGTTCTAAATTCAACGTTGTGAGATCCTCTTACGCAAAGCATGTGAAAGATGATACCGCAGCAGCACTGCCACCAGAGCTTCCTCCAGTTATCAGCCAGCCAGGATCCTCGTGTTGAGCAGGGGACGTTGGTGCAGATTTTTCTCTGTACTGTCTTGAATAACTCCAGGGGTTCCGCACTGGCCCAAAGGCTCCGTCTGTACTTCCAGACCTGTACTTCCAAGTCAAATGGGAATTTTAAGAATTATGAATGAGTAAGTGGGCTATTTTTTTTTTTTGCCTTTCAAGAATTTAATTCAACTTACCCCATAGCAAATTCATCTAGATTTGTTTTTCCAAGCAGTACAGCTCCTTGATCCAGCATTTTCTGAACTACTGTTGCATTGTATGGAGGGATATAACCTGAAAAAAAAATGTAAATACTGGATTGGCTAAAGACTCTATCTTATAATAATTAAGAGTGTTTTACCTGTGTGACTATATTTTATTAGTCTGAGATATCTGATTGTTGCTCTTCAGTCAAAAAAAGGCAGTGCATAATGATACACTGTCATGAGAAGTTCAGACTATAAAATCAGTGCTGTAGTTTGGACTACATTCACATCACTAGAGCAAATTTCTGCTTTTATAATGCAGCCTTTCTCTTCTCTTTCTGCAAAATGCTGATGGGATGAGGCTGCAAAAGGGAATCCTGTTCTGCTGCTGGAGGTATTCCATAAGCAGGAAAATGTCACTGGATTTCAATTGCAATTTACAAGGCCTGTAGTAACAATAACAACGTAACTACATCAGAATTTTGTCTGGAACAAAAAGCATAATAAAAGTGTGGTCTTGCGGAGAGATGGATGAGAAACTAATTTAATACATAAATAATGCAGAAATAAATAATCAGAGAGTCTTTCCAAGCAGACACCACAAATAAGGCATAGTGGCTCAGTCTTACAGTATGTGGCTTGCCAAATTTCAGTTTCAATCTGTCATTTGAGATAGGAATAGAAAAATTTGTTTCTAAAGCACAGAGAATTTCTACCACTGAACATGGTTAATATTTGGTTAGAATAGATGAACCCATGATTTGCCTCAATGGCAGGCAGCTATCCATGGTCCCATGCTTCTACATAAAAAAATATTTTACTCTTGAATCCTGTGGCTGTCTTGCCCATAGCATCAGGAAATCAGCAATTTCATTCTGAATTAGCTGGTGCTGGGAACTAATTGTTTGATTTCCTGCTATTAATGACAAAACTCCATTTTCTGCTCACTTAGTGGCCACACAGATCAGTTGAAGACTAGAAAATTAATCTGGAATGTCTCAAAATCACAAGGGCTGCATTTTGTGGCCAACAACTGCATTTTCTTATTAATTATATTGGAATTTTTTTCCCTACCTTTCTCCATTAATTTGTAGGAAAATATTATTTTGAATTTGATGAACTAATGACAAAACTCTTGCACGGCTATCAAAATGATCAAAGGCTTCACAATTAAAGCCCTTGGAGATTAATTTGAGACAATTAAGACACTAAGAATCAGAGATCTAAAAGTGTGGACTTGCTTTTTAAAAATTGAACTTTACCTTTCAACATCTTGGATGCGCATGTTGTTTCAATGCCAGCAGTGCTGAAGTTGTCTTTCACAGCAACAGGAATACCATCTAAATCACCCAATGGCTGACCTTCATTATGAAGAATATAAGGTTAATTAAATCAGTGTTTTGTCAGAGTTAGGGTTAGACCATTTTGCTAGTAATAGTAGACAAGGATTTTTAAAATACAGTATGACTTCACAATACAATACAGGTAGACCTCAACTTACAACTGTAATTAAGCCCAGAAATATGGTTGTAAGTCATGGCAATCATTAAGCAGATCTCCACATAACTGTGTCTGACTTTACAACCCATCAGAAGAACACAATGGTTGTTAAGTAAACCCACTGCACCCTATGGATGTTTGAAACTGTAAGTTAACACTGGTTTACAGCAAAATAATAATAATAATAATAATTTGTGGTCATGTCACTACAGGGTGCTGCAAATAGCTGTAAATGAGGGTCGGTTGCCTAGTGTCTAAAATGTGATCACATTGTGCTGCCACTGCAATTTTGAAACTGGGTTTTAAGTAGTCTTGGAGAGGTCCATTGTAACTTTGAAGAATCACTAAGCAATCAGTGGTAAGTTGGGGATTACCTGTATGCACAATATGTTGATTAAGCCATAATGCAGACGTTTCCAACCTTTCTGGGCTCATGGCCCGGAGGGAAGGAGAGTAGTTTTTGAATTGGTGCACATGTATGCACGCACGCAAATGGCACCGCATACCCTGGCGTGGCACTAGCGGCCCCATTCGCGAATGCACAAACGGGCTGTGCAACCCGCCTGGGGCTAGCGGCCCCATTTGCGCCTGTGTGCATGTGCAAACAGGGCCGTGGGTGCTAGTGTGAGTGGCGGGGAGTGTGCACGCATACGTGCACGCACCAGCCAGCCATTTCCACAGCCCTCTGGCCAAGAGGCTCTGGCCCAATAGTGGGCCGTGGCTCATAAGTTGGGGATCCCTGCCATAATGGCTTGATTCATACATCACAGTAAGCCATATTTTAGGGTTTGTATGTCATGCTAAACACAAACAATACATATTAAAGCTTGTTGTGTGAACTAAGTCCACAACATTAGTTAAAGGGAACAGTTTACATTATTTTGGAATTCCATATTGATACATAGGTTCAACAATAAAATCTCTCTCTTGGATACAGGAATACCTATGAAAACACAAACCTAATCTAAAAACTACCTGCTCTCACATATTAAGTTCTTTCTGTGGAGGATGACAACATTTAAACCACCAAATATATGTAGGCCATTTACAACCTCTGAGAAAACCAGAGAAAAATGTTACTTTAATCTCCATAGACAGTTACTTTAAACAAACAGAAGTGAGATTTTTCTCTTGTATAAATAAAATAACATAGTGGTATATTTCTTATGATAATCATTAATTATTTCTCTTGAGGAAAAAATATTAGGCTCAGACACTAACAATTTTAGAAGAGAGCAACTATTTGGTAGTAGTATCTTACCTTGTCTGTATCTCTCCTCTGATGCCTGAGCTTGTTTTAATGCTGTGTCTTCTGTTACTGTTATGTAAGCATTAAGAAATTTGGTAGTTTTTATTAACGAGAGACATTTCTGACAAAGTTCGGTTGAACTAATATGACCTTTCTTTAGTGCTGCAGAAATCTGAAATGGCAATGAAAAAAGAGCATATATAACTTTTGATGATTACAATACATTAATGCAAAAGAGAGAGAAAGGGAAAAAAGTAGAAAGAGAAAAACACCCATATAATATCCATTTAGTATTAATAAAGAATTAATTCAATTCTAGGTAACAAATTTGTATCATGAATCCATTCCACAGTACCAGGAGGATAAATTTCTATTTATGAAAATTATTCTTTTTCACTGAGCCCCAAGATTAGTAGAACCAAAACTCTTCATAAAATATATTTTAAGAATAAAGTTTAACACCACATTTACATCTTTAACCACAATATTTCTTTCTAAGGTTGTATTAACATATGCTATATTTGAAACGAAGACAAATGATAAGAGGAGATTATGAGCCAAAGAACTCTCAATTTTCTTACAATGCTAGCCAAAAAATGAGTTTCAACCCTTTTTAAGATTTCTTTGAGGACTTCAACAGATATAATATTTTCTGATGAATTAATTTCTATCAATTTCCTCTAGGTAAACCAGACAAGAAACTTGATCAGATGAGCCAATTCTGCTTCATTATTATATTACCACATTAACAAAAACTTGCAAATCTGAAAGCACAAATTTCCTATTGAATATTTTTAATTGCCTGATTCATTCCTTTCTCTGACCATTTATACAACTAAGGTCTCTTCCCTCTCTTGTCGGATAATTTTTTAGGCAGCATCTCTTCCCTTTAATCCCTCAAGGACATTTTCACATACTGTTAAGTTTCATCCTTAAATCACAAGGTGTGTGTGTATGTATGTATGTATGTATGTATGTATGTATGTATGTATGTATGTATGTATATATGTATGTATATACATGTATATATACATGTGTGTGTGTGTATACACACAAACACACACACACATATACATATATACATATTTGCTGAGGCAATAGGAATAAGAGATCCACAAATAAATGCATTCTAGAATATTAATGTAATGGTAGAATCCCTATATTTATTTATGTAAAAATGAATGAATTTTTGATATATTCTGCAAAAGAAGGCTCTCTTACAAGAGAGGTATTCAAACACTACCTGGATTGTTCTAGATTAGATTTTTTAATTTCTCCTGCTTTTGGCGGATCAAGTCATAGACTCAGTAGGCCCCACTGCTATCTTAGACTATGCTCCATTTTTAACTACAAATACTAATAAATCTTCTCAATAAAAATCTTATCATCATCAGGACGTCGTAATTTTAGGTAGCCAAATAGAGATCCTTGCAACCTCTCAGTTTTGTACATACATAGCTGCCTGTGTGCAAACATGAATATCACATTGAAAAAAAGCATAATATACCTACAAATGAAATGTTAATTTATATTGGTAGTCCATGTATAAGATGCCATACGCTAAATAATCTATAAGTAGCATAATCCTGTGCCTGAAGGACCTCAATGTGTTTACTGGGGAGGTTACTCTTATACAAACTGCACAGGTTATATTCTTACGTAAATATAAATAGATGGTTTATTTTGTATGGATTTAGTGAGAAAGTCTGGTATTTGTATCTTGCTAAGCACAAGTAGCTATTTGAATATGTGTGTGTAAAAGGACTACTGACATTTATGGTTTCCTTTTGCACTGCCAAGATTGCAGGCTACATTGCAAAAATCCGGACGAACTACTATTTGAGTTTTCCATATCACTTTGCTGTCATCTACTGGTCATCTGGATTTCTACCACCCACATCCGTTATCTTAGCCTTACTACAACAGCAATCTAAAAAAAAAAAAATCCTAGGAATGCACTACCGTCATGCAATACTGAAAATACTGAATTATGTGGATTTCTATCCTTTGTATACCAAGTATACTTGGAACAACAAGCGTCTCCCCTAAATGCAGAAAACGAATCCAGATCTAGAGACATAAATAACTCCCGGAGCAGCCAAAAAAACGACGCACCTCTCGGAGCGAGGCGCGCAGCATTTTGCCCGGCATCCCGGGATCGAAGATTTCAAGGAACTCGCGGACCTTCCTCGCTACACGAACTTCTGTTATTGATACGGCAGGAAGGCACCTATGGGGGCATCCATCTTGGTAAGCCTTTCTAACATTGAGAGCGCTGATTGGCTCAGCGCTCACAGCATCAAAGCATGCTGGGTTTGTATTGGTCCAGACGCCGGAGCCTGTCAATCGGTGCCTGTGTGCTTGCATAGGTTTTGGGTGACCGGGGGTATCAAGCGCTGATCTGCAGCAGATTTAGGATTAAGACGGTAGATTTTTGCGCGAGTTGAAAGTCATAGGAAGAACATTGTGAAGGGGTGGAGAGAAGTATTTCAATATTTGGGGCCGTTTTTCTGCTGGTGGAAGAGATTAGTTTCAATCGCCTTGAGGACTTGGTGCATGGGTGTTGCATTCTGGAATTGGAAAGAAAAAGAATAGTTTTACTTCCTGTAAACTTTAGCATTCTTTTGCTCACCAACCTGGAGGATCAATGAAAGCTATTTCTGTTTTTTCTCCTCCACGTTTTTTTTCCCTTATCTTGTGAGAAAAAAGAAACTAAGGGCAGATTTTTCACAAACTGTAAAGGAACAAAATGATGATTTTAAGATAAGGATTAACACTTTTCTAATTTATTAGAAGATTTTTCAAAGCAGAACAAAAGAGGCTTAACATTTCTATTGTGTTTTGCAATAATGTTGCTAAGGGGATACATAATTAGCAGGAAAGTATGTTCTAAATTGTTGGGCTCTCTTAGCCTGGCTGGATTGAGGAAGAGTTTGAGTCTACAGCCGCTGAGTAGAAAGTTCCACGTTTCCTGTCAAAGATGCTCAACAATGCCTTCCTGGGTGATTGACCGCTATGGGAAAAACGATGTACTCCGACTCACAAGTAACATGACATTTCCTGCAATTCGCTTCCCTAATGAAGTTATTATTAAAGTTCATGCTGCAAGTTTAAATCCCATAGATGTTAACATGCGAAGTAAGTAGATGTTATGCATTGCATATTATAGGTAGGTAGATAGATAGATAGATAGATAGATAGATAGATAGATAGATAGATAGATAGATAGATAGATAGATAGATAGATATGAACATCAGTGAACTAACTGTAAAAGTACAAAATAAATTTTATGGATGCTTTCTGTACTTTTATTTCAGTCCGGATGGAGTCTGATGTTAATTATCTTTTTTTAAAAAACAAACTAGGCATGTGGAACATTGCAGTAGGCATGTAACTGCTCTAATAACCTGTTTTGTGCCAGATGTTTTTATTTTACTGTTAGTATTGTATGAATTTGTCGTGTAGAAAAAAAGTTATAGAAAAGCTGATTAATACAGAATTCTCTTGTCACCTTAAACAAGGACTACCAGATTGGAATTGTAAAAATTCAAACATGTACTAGATGAAAGCAAATCAAAATGTCTATATTTCTTTACGACTTTTTACTGGTTGTTAAATTTTTGCAGCCAAGATATAATAATCCTGGCTTAGAGATTTTCATAAATAGATTGTGCCTTGAGCTTCTTTAGAGTAAAGTCTCTTAAATGTGTTGAAACCAGTAGCCTAATATCATCTACAGAGTGAATATTGTTGGAAATTTATTAATTTTCATAGAATGCAAGTGACATTTAATAGAATAGGCCTGGATTCTTGCACTGTAACCTTAACTGTGTCCGCTTAAACATTTTCATTAACTTAATTTTCTCTTAATCCAGTCTGAAAGAGCATAGAATTATCTCCATTGACATCTGCTCTTTGACTTTGCTCATTCCTTTTTGTCCTACTTGATTTTACCACTTACAAGGAAATTTGACCTCATTTTCTCTTGCAGTCAGATCATCCTATTAGGATATGCTGAGCCTTGCTGGGGAGATTCCCCTTCTGTTTTCACATTGGCTTATGATATTTAAGAGTAAATTTAAAAGTGGAAAATGTGCAGTAGGAAGCACCAGCAAAAATAATAGTTCTGTTGTTATCTTCTATTAACCATACTTTTGTTTATAAATACACAGTTTAAAACTTCATTATATACTAAACTGAATTCAGACAAATCTGACAACCTTTTGGGACAGGCTGATGGGACTGCAGTTTAAAGAAAGAAATTCACTTTTTCTTGTTTAAAAAAGCCAAACTGGATACTGGATTATATCTGATTATACTGTGGCTAAGACTCTAATCTGATGTCTATCTCAGTCTCAGTTTTCAGTCTGTAAAATGGGAATATTCAGTTTGGAATGAATAAGGTAAGGGAATATTGCAAGCAAATAGTGAGGACAGGAAGACCTGAAGGAACATTGTCCATGGGGTCGCGATGGGTCGGACACGACTTCGCAGCTAACAACAACAAAAGTGAAGAAAAGAAGTATATAAATCTCAATAAAGGCTCAACAAATTGATTCCTGTTTTTCCATTTCTTTTAATAGATGGCTATGGAGCTTGTGCTCTAAGAGCGAAACGAGATCCGTTACACATTTCAGAAAAAGGCAATGAATTTCCTCTAGTTCTAGGTCGAGATGTTTCTGGGATTGTTATGGAATGTGGACAGAATGTTTCCTATTTCAAACCTGGAGATGAGGTAATGGAAATTTGAAAGTAGAATAATAGAATTATAGACTGCATGAATGGAAAGGATCCTAACCCTTCTTCCTGCTTTATACAGGAATCTTCAAACCACCATGGCAGATTATCTAGCTCCCATTTGAAAACATCCACTCTAATAGGCAGATTGTTTCATGTCTTCACTCCTCTCATTATTATGATGTTCTTCTTAATACTCAACCTGAATCTCTTTAATTTCAGCCCATTGTTCCTTGTTTTGCCCATGGTTTCAATAAAAATCAGATCTGATCTGACCTGTATGTAAAAGCCATAGACTGCTAAACATGTACTCCTTGACTTATCATGGTTTGTTTAGTGACTGTTCAAAATTAAAAAAACACTGAAAGGAATGACTTACAACTGTTTTTCACATGACTGTTGAAGCATCCCCATGGTCACGTGATCAAAATTCAGTCGCTTGGCAACTGGCATGTACTTATGATGGTTGCAGTGTCCCGGGGTCATGTGATACCTTTCGCCACCTTCTTACAAGCAAAGTCAATGGGGAAGCCAGAGTCACTTAACAACTATATTGCTAACTTAACAATTGCAGTGATTTACTTAACAATTTTGGCGAGAAAAGGTCGTAAAATGGGGCAAAATTCACTTAAAACTGTCTTGCTTATTGACAAAAATTTGGGGCATAATTGTGGTCATAAGTTAAATATTACTACCTGTAACATTTTCCTTGTGTCCCCTCTTTAGAAAGCTAAGAATGTTAAGTTCTTTTAGTTGTTCCTTGTAAGGTTTGGCTTCCAGACCCTTTTTTATCCTGCTAACTTCGTTCTGAACTTCTTAAAAACCTGTTAAAAATCCTTGTTAAAGCATGGGATCCAGAACTGGACACAGCTTTCCATGTATGATTCAATAAGTGAAGAGTACTTAAGACTATTACCTCCTGTACAGGAATCTGGCTTCTATCATTCTGTTAATGCATCTGAAGATTGCATTTTACCTTTTTAGCTGCTGCATCATGCTGCTTCTTTAAATTCAGCTGGCAGTATATTAACACTTTCGGAATTTTCTCACATAAGAAAGTCCTGGCTAATAAAAGCAAAGAAAAACAAAACAAAAAAATCCTTCGTCTTTTGAGTGGATTTACAAATCATTAGCGTAGAAACCAATGACTTCAACAGAGATTTTCATTTAAGATTGAAAAGAGTAGTATTTTTCTCTTTTATTGTATTTTATGGTAATCAAAAGCTTGCTGAAAGGTTTTCCAGAATGGAATGAGGAATATGAATTTTTAGTGCTTGCTTTAGATACACCACCTTCCACAAGTCCAAAAATTGGGTTATTTTGTAGAAACAAAATATTTCAGATTCTTTATTTTTCAGGTATGGGCAGCAATTCCACCCTGGAAACAAGGTACCTTGTCAGAGCTTGTTCTAGCAAGTGGAAATGAGGTAAGTCAACAAAGTTTTATTTTCAAATGAAATAAACATGCGCGAATGCAAAAAAATAATAATAAAGTTGTAGTTTTTAAAAATAGCAATAGCACTTGGATTTATATGCCGCTTCAAAGTGCTTTACAGCCCTCTCTATGTAGTTTACAGAGACAGTACCTTGCCCCAAAAATCTGGGTCCTCATTTTACCAACCTCGGAAGGAAGGCTGACTCAACCTCGAGCCCCATCAAGATCCAACTCCAGACTGTGGAAAGAGTTTGTCTGCAATACTTCATTCTAACCACTGTGCCTAAAATGTGTTATTTCCATATTTACCCTTCAGATGGTAAAAAAAACCCTTTGAAGTTAAAATATTAAAATAACATAGAATATTAAAATAACATAGAATCTCCACTCGGATCCTCATAGTATTATAAGCATTTCCCTCTTTTCTATTTGGCTTTGGAAAAGAGAGTGGAAAAGAGGGATCTGACTGGCTGCTGCAAAAGCACTGTGCTTTATTTGGCCAGCTGGCAAAGCAAAGCTCTGCAGGATAACCCCAAGACAGATAGAGAATATGCATTCTCTTGCTTGCCTTTATGATAGAATCAGATGTGCGTTCTGTCAGTGCCGTTCATTCGTTGTGGAGACAGAGAAGGTTACAGAAAAGACCCGTCACTTACTGCCAAGTCTTACTTACAGTTCAGGTAGTCCTTGCCTTACAACAGTTCATTTAGTGTAGTTCAAAATTACACTGGCACCGAAAAAGTAATAATAATAATAATAATAATAATAATAATAATAATAATAACAACAACAACAACAACAACAACAACAACAATAATAATAATAATGGTTGACACCTAGGATGCTGGTAGCAACCCGTGTCAATCATCAACGTCAGCCAATTTGAATGTTCAGTTGACTGAGGTTCATGTCTAATGAATAAAATAATATAATAATAATAATAATAATAATAATAATAACAACAACAACAACAATAATAATAATAATGGTTGACACCTAGGATGCTGGTAGCAACCCGTGTCAATCATCAACGTCAGCCAATTTGAATGTTCAGTTGACTGAGGTTCATGTCTAATGAATAAAATAATATAATAATAATAATAATAATAATAATAATAATAATAATAATAATATAATAATATGATGATGATGATGATGACGATGGTGATGATGATATGATGATGATGATGATGGAAGGGACCTTAGAGGTCATCTAGTCCAACCCCCTGCTCAGGCAGGAAACCCTATATCATTTCAGACAAATGGCTGTCCAGTCTCTTCTTAAAAACTTCCAGTGTTGGAGCATTTACAACTTCTGGAGGCAGGTTGTTCCACTGATTAATTGTTCTAACTGTCTGGAAAGTTCTCCTTAGTTCTAGATTGCTTCTCTCTTTGGTTAGTTTCCACCTGTTGCTTCTTGTCCTGCCTTCAGGTGCTTTGGAGAATAGCTTGACTCCCTCTTCTTTGTGGCAGCTCCTGAGATATTGGAACACTGCTATCATGTCATCCCTCGTCCTTCTCTTCATTAAACTAGACATACCCAATTCCAGCAACTGTTCCTTATATGTTTTAGCCTCCAGCCCCCTAATCATCTTTGTTGCTCTTCTCTGTACTCTTTCTAGAGTCTCAACATCTTTTTTACATCATGGTGACCAAAACTGGGTGCAGTATTCCAAGTGTGGCCTTACCAAGGCATTGTAAAGTGGTATTAACACTTCATGTGATCTTGAATCTATCCCTCTGTTAATGCAGCCTAGCACTGTGCTAGCTTTTTTGGCAGCTATAGCACACTGCTGAGTCATATTTAAGTGATTGTCCACTAGGACTCAGAGATCTCTCTCACAGTTACTACTATTGAGCAAGACCTATACTATACCTGTGCATTTGATTTTTCTTGCCTAAATGTAGAACCTTACTTTTTTCACCATTGAATTTCATTTTGTTAGATAGCACCCAATGTTCAAGTCTGTCAAGATCCTTCTATATCTTAAACCTATCTTTTGGAATGTTGGCTATGACTGCCTGATTGGTGTCGTCTGCAAATTTGATGAGTTCCCCATCTATCCCCTCATCTAAATCATTGATGAAGATGTTGAAGAGCACTGGGCCCAGAACAGAGCCCTGGGGCACCCCACTACTCACTTCCCTCCATGTAGATGCAGTCCCATTGAGGACTACATGCTGAGTACGGCCGGTCAGCGAGCTATGAATCCATCTGGTGGTGATGCTGTCTAACCCACATTTTTCTAACTTATCCAGTAGTAGCTTGTGGTCTACTTTATCAAATTCCTTAATGAAGTCCAAGTAAATTATATCCACAGCATTCCTCTGGTCCACTAATTTTGTCACCTGGTCATAGAACGCAATGAGATTTGTCTGGCATGATCTGTTTTTGACAAACTCATGTTGGCTTTTGGTAATGACTTTGTTTGCCTCTAGGTGTTCGCTGATTCGTTGCTTGATTATCTTTTCCAGAATCTTCCCAGGTATTGAGGTCAGGCTGATAGGTCTGTAGTTTCCTGGATCTATTTTTTCCCCTTTTTTGAAGATGGGAACTACATCAGCTCTTTTCCAGTCCTCTGGTAGTTCCCCAGTGCTCCAGGAAGTGACACTTATGGCTGTTGTTCACACTTACAACCATTGCAGCATCCCCATGGTCACGTGATCAAAATTCAGATGCTTGGCAACTGGCGTGTATTTATGACAGTTGCAGTGTCCCGGGGTCATATGATCACCTTTTGTGACCTGACAAGCAAAGTCAGTGGGAAAGCTGGATTCACTCAACAATTGTGTTACTAACCTAAAATTGCAGTGATTCACTTAACGACTGTGTCAAGAATGGTTGAAAAGGGGGGCAAAATTCACTTCACAAATGTCTCACTTAGCAACAGATACTTTGAACTCAATTGAGGTCGTAAGTCAAGGATGACCTGTACTACCTAAAGGGTGGCTGTTCATTTTGTAGAATTGATTATCCTGAGGTGTCTTTCCAAATACAAGGTTTTTCTAACTGCCTCAAACTGAATGCATAAGAGATACATGTATGACAAGTGAGTGTTCATTTGCTTTCTTTGGTAGATCTGCATTTAAGGAAAAAGTTCTGACTTGAGAGAACACGGGACAATATCTCCATGCACTTATTTTTATGCAGATATCAAGGAAACCGAAGTGTCTCACTCACACTGAAGCTGCGTCCTTGCCTTATGTTGGCCTAACAACATGGTTTGCAGTGTCCAATGCTGGGGGACTTGATGCAGAAAATTGTCCTGACAAAAGGTAAACAGCCAGATGATCTATCAGAAGTTGATCATGGACTCTCTTGTCCAAAATAAGTCCTTAACTTTCTTTGGATATCTGTGAGTGTGAGTATTTTCCTCCTGATTCAATTTTAGCATCTCTTAAAGCAGAGATCCCCAACCCTTTGGGCACCAGGGACCGGTGCCATGGAGAAAGGTTTTTCCGTGGACCGGAGGGGGTAATGGTTTTGAATACTGCCTGCATTCTGAGGATGGAACTTTGCTTGTTTGAGTGGCCCGCTTGCCGGCATGTTGTGGATCGGTCCTGGTCCACGGACTGGGGGTTGGGGACCCCTGTTTTAAAGAATAATAGATTTCATGCTTTTTAGCTTTTGTAAAATAATACTTCTTTGAACATAACTAATTTAAATATCTTATATCAGGCATAGGAATATGTCACAGATAAATTTAAAAAATTATTCTTCTTCTGTATAATTTTCTCAGCGTTGCTAGATTTTATCCTTTATGCCAGTGTTAACCAAGTGTAATCAATTTACCTATTTTATTCTCATAAAATTTCTACTATGTTGATATGTTACTTGCATTTCGTAAAACATTTAAATATTACTGTCTTGTGCTTTAAACTTGTAATATTTTAAATTTAAGGTTACCTGAAATGTAGCTTCCTCTTAATTTATGGTTTCTTAACGCTGCACCATATAAATTGAGTTCCTTAAACACAGTTTGCACAATAGGCATTTTATCAGTTTAATCCTTTTGATCACTAGATATAAAATTATACAGAAGTTAATATTTTCATTATTTGTAATTGTTCTTGCTTCATAGAATATTGATCATTGGTGCATCAGGTGGAGTGGGTACCTTTGCTATACAGGTAAATATGTTAAATCTGATCATCTTGGCAGAATTTTTCCTTGTTTCTTGAAAGAAACCTAGAATAGAGTCTTTTGCAATTGTATTATTATTATTATTATTATTATTATTATTATTAGTAGTAGTAGTAGTAGTAGTAGTAGTAATAATAATAATAATAATAATAATAATAATAATAATAATAATAATAATAATGTTGGAAGGGACCTTGGAGGTCATCTAGTCCAACCCCCTGCTGAGGCAGGAAACCCATACCATTTCAAACAAATGGCTGTCCGGTCTCTTCTTAAAAACTTCCAATGTTGGAGCATTCACAGCTTCTGGAGGCAGGTTGTTCCACTGGTTAATTGTTCTGTCAGAACGTTTCTCCTTAGTTCTAGGTTGCTTCTCTCCTTGATTAGTTTCCATCCGTTGCTTCTTGTCCTGCCTTCAGGCGCTTTGGAAAATAATTTGACTCCCTCTTCTTTGTGGCAGCCCCTGAGATATTGGAACACTGCTATCATGTCCCCCCTCGTCCTTCTCTTCATTAAACTAGACATACCCAATTCCAGCAACTGTTCCTTATATGTTTTAGTCTCCAGTCCCCTAATCATCTTTGTTACTTTGTTGTTCCTTATATATTTTAGCCTCCATTTTGTTACTTTATTTTCACATTTATAATAGTGGCTACAATAAATACTGTAATACCGCCACTAAGAGTATTTGAGCTGTGCAATCAAACAAATATTAGCAATTGCCTTGTAGTTTATAGAGATTCTTAGAAAAACTTCGACAGCGCATTATGTGAATTTGGACATGTGTTAATTCAGGTTAAGCGTTCCATGAATCCCTGCTCCTCAATGATTCCTTTGTGGGAAATTGCTGCAGAATGAGATAATTATTAGTGTAAAACGGAACATAATTAAAAGCAATGCAGAAATAAGACACCCTCTTTGGGAGTTAAGGTTTTTAAAACATCATTGGCAGGTAGTCCTCAATTTGTGACCATTGTTTAGTGACTGTTTGAAGTTTCAACAGACCTCTGCAGGGCTCCTTATGACTAGGGTTCAAAGTTGGAGGGCTGCCCCTCCAAAAATCACATTTTGGGTGCTCAGCAGTTGCCCTGCCTTTGTGCCCTGTGGTCACATGATCAAAATATGTAACTTTTTTTTCTGGAAATCAGCATTTACTTTTGGTTTCTGACAAAAAAAGCTCATTGCGGACGGTGGATTAATTTAACAACTATAGCATTCCATTAATGTTCGCTCTATGACTGCTGCAAAAAAGATGACCACCTTATGACCCACTTAATGACCGGCATGACTTACTGCTGTAATTCTGGACACAATTACAGTCATAAGTCAAGGTCTACCTCAGGGGTAGGCAACCTGGGCTCTTTTATGACTCATGGACTTCAACTCCCAGAATTCCTGAGTTAGCATAGCTACCTCAGGGGTCTACCTCAGGGGTACGCTGACTCAGGAATTCTGGGAGTTGAAGTCCATGAGTCATAAAAGAGCCCAGGTTGCCTACCCCTGATCTTACCTGTATTGTAAAGCACACAGGTATAAAACATGAAGAGCTGACAATTACATTTTGGAAGATACTCAAAAACACATATTGGAGCAGGAGGAAAAAAAGAGTTCAAGACACAGCGATGCTGTTGCATTGTAAGGCTTTTATGTTTGGGCCACATCATTTAAAAAATGAGGATGCAAACTGGAAAAAAAATGCAGAAAGGACGACAAACAAGTTAATCTTCCCCATTTGCCATCCTGAGGTGTGGTGGGTAAGATGTTAAGGATGAAAGACTGTGGAAAATGCGACACTGCCAAGGATCCCTGTAGCATCCCCAAAACAAAACAGCCCTTGCTGTAAACTTGAGTTAGAACCAGGGAAGTTGTGTAGCATTCATAGCAGGTGAGTTGAATCATTTTTGTGTCTGTGGTTGTAGATTTCTTTTCCTTTTTTTGTCTTCTCTCTTAGTTAATGAAAACTTGGGGTGGTCATGTCACAGCAGTGTGTTCTCAGGATGCCAGCGCATTGGTAAAACGTCTTGGAGCAGATGACGTAATTGATTACAAATCTGAAAATATGGAAGAACAGCTCAAAAATTTACCCATGTACGTAGTAATGTAATTAAATTATTGGTGTGTTTTGCAAAAATTTTTTTCCAATGGTGAGGTTGGCTATTTACTTTCTGGGTACCTTGCAAATCAGCATTGCTATTTTCCACAAACTAGAAATTCACTTTCAGATGGCCCCTGTCCCTAAGACAAGGGTGGGCAACTATAGCAACTTCAAGACCTGTGGACAAGAATTCCTCAGGAATTCTGGGAGTTGAAGTCCACAGTTCGTAAAGTCACCATAGTTGCCCACCCTTGTTCAAAGACAACTTCTTCCTCACCTCTTTTGAGTATCTTATAGGAATTATATTGATTTCTAGCATGGTTTGTGCTTCTGTTTCCTACAGGGGGAAAATACATGTCATGTTGAGTCGCTTACTCTTTGAAAATTAAGTGGTGCATGCATTTTTCTTTTTAGGTTTGATTTCATCCTGGATAATGTTGGTGGATCTACTGAAAACTGGGCTCCTAATCTGCTCAGAAAGTGGTCAGGGGCCAGATATGTGTCTTTGGTAACACCCTTTTTAGTGAACATGGACAGACTTGGCGTAGCTGATGGCATGCTACGGACTGGCATCACTATTGGCGCAAAAGTTTTGAAGGTCAGTTAGGAAATAAAAAGTATTTTTTGCTTTTTTGTCCTTTGCTTATGTAAGTGGCAGCTCACTAAAATGTTTGTGGAAGGTTATGCAGCTTTGCTTACTTTTTGGTGCTTAATTTTCTTTTCTTTTTTCTTTCCTTTACAGCATCTTTATAATGGGATCCATTACCGATGGGCATTTTTTACATCAAGTGGTCCTTATCTGGATGAGATTGCAGTTCTCGTTAATGCAGGAAAGGTATGGCTAAACGAGCAATTTCACTTTTGCTATTTAATGAACCCATGTTGTTTTGGTTCCAGCTTTTCTGCTAAGTTTAGCAGGAAAGCAACTCGCCAGCAGGTGCACTTTCTGCTGAATATTCCTCGTGGTGGGAGGGCTGTTTTATTTCCCATATTGTACTACATCAGCTTACTAGAAAAGATGTAATTGGCAGAGTGTGGTCCTCTAGCTTTTTAGTTCCCTTGGGGTTGACCCCTTCATCCCGATGTCAGGAAGAACTCAAGAGCATTAATGCATGCTGTTCTGTCCCCGTCCGACCCACACACCCAAACAGCCAGCCGAGGGTTAAAGACTTCTCCAGACACCACTTCACAGATAAGAAACTTGGCAGCAGCTCCGTAGCTGCCTGCCAAGGCCTTTTACTCCAAGCACACAGAAACAAAAAACAATACACACAGTTTAAAGCCACAGCAAACTACTTCGCCAGAGATTCAGCTTTTGTCCGTCACAGAGGTCCAAATGGCCACCACCACCCTTTTATAGCCTGTGGGGTGTGGTCCAGTGACTCAGCTTAATCTCTGGCACGTCTCCTTTTCTGCTGCGCACGCTTGTCG